>NW_014569701.1:196574-273992 GCF_001313835.1 Polistes canadensis | reverse complement strand
ATATAAATATAACTGTAATATCTATACACATTAACCACTTGTGATGATGACATATGATTGGATCAGATCCAGTTCACAATTATATCGTAAGTGTATGGAAGATGATATCTACGATTACAAAAAAACGATATCACTCGTCTATTATCGCTCGAGTGAACCTTCGTGTCTGCCCTCTCTCATTTTTTTATTATTACGTCTTAATATGACGAATCGAGCGTTCGATTGCGCCCCTGCGTTAACGATTCGATTTATTCGTTCGAAATGCTTTAAACGCCACAAACGTCGTACGACTTTGAAGTGTAAAAGACAAGGAAAAATAAGAAAAACCTACCTAAATATTTATAAAAAATATTTATAAATATATTACATATGCATAGAGTAATTCGAAATGATTCAAGTTTCAAAGCCGTACGAATATAAATCTGTCGATAATTTCTATAATTTTATTAATGTAATCGCATTGACCGTCTTTCATTATCGTTATATCATCGTCACCATCATCATCATAATCATTATTTACGCATCTTTTTTCTCTCTCTCTCTCTTTCTCTCTTGTAAACAAATAACATTTTTTAAGCATAACGATGCAGCGAGGCGAATGATGCCGATGACAATCGTGATATTTTATCGAGGATGAACGTTCCAAACGCTGCATAATTTCTTTCTGCTATTTAATATTATTATTCTTTTTAATTATTACTCGTATTTTTATTTTCATTAATTGACTTTATTATTAATATTATTATTATTATTTTTGTTATAATTATTCAATATATTAGAGCAAAGTCATACGTAAATATGATGAGCACAATGTGAGTCAGTAAATTCTAAGTATAGATAATCGGTCAAGATAAGAAAAAAGAAGAAAAAAGACCGCGACCACTCTTGTTTCGTGCACATTTCATTCTAATCTAATCTTTGCTATGCGAAATCTTTTTTTTAACAATGATTTCGAGTCCTGCCATTGGTTCGTCGTGACGCATTGACGACAACAGATCGGAAATGGTTGCGTCCAAAAATTCGAATATATACGTCTACCTACGGAAATAATTTGAAATATAACATTTAAATTAGGTAATCGATTTTTTTTATTATCGATGAAAATAAGAAGAAAAAAAAACTGAATTTGTCTTTTCTTTTGGACGCAATCAGTACGGGTCATCTCTTCGTTGTACGTAAAATGCGAACAAAAATTCAATCGGGATGAACGCGTGATTTTTTACTCCGAAGAAGCTAATCGCACGTTTCGAAAGAAAATATTTAAAAAAAAAAATAAATAAATAATAAACAAATAAGCAAATAATAATGGTAATTACGAAAAGCGAACAAAATAAAAAAAAAATAAAAATAGAATGATAATTCCATAGAAAGTGCGGAAAATGGTGCGTCGAACGTTCAAACACACGTTGTTGTTCTTAAACAACTCTTTGGCATTCTCTTCCAGTGGCCATATTGCCGGTGCCTCGTTGCCATTTCCTTTTGTCAATACGTTCGCGCGCGCGCGGTATATACACACACGAAGACTGAAGTACTTGTTTCTTGTTAAATAACTTTTAGAGACATTAATGTAAGCAATGATTGAAAGGAAGGGAGAGAGCAGATGGAAAATGTGTACAATATATGACGTGAAGGATAGAATGAGAGTTCGAATGTGTGTGTGTGTGCGAGAGAGAGAAAAAGAGAGTCTCTACGTATATGTATATGCTTATGCTGTAAATTTATTTGTACGTATGTGTGTGTGTGTGTGTTCAATGACCACATTGTATAAAAGATGGATCGTGTGTCACATAGTAAACGTATCGAACTGTACAAGACAAAGATGTAAACACTAAATTACGATATTTTATCTTCGTCTTATTCACGATAGATATGGATCTATAGAATTTTTATATGTTATGAACTGTAAAGAAAATTCTGAATCGCTTGCCATTCGTCTTTCTTGAAACTCTTTGACTAATCATATTGTATCTTGTTAGGTTCAACCAAATAGATGAGACACATGATTCGTTTTATCATGCGATGAATGATAGACTAATAATAAGCTTCGATTGTTCTATCAACTCGATTTGTTCTCCTTTTTACTGATCGTGGGACACGAGCAAAGAAGGATAAACCTATTATAAAAACTACTGTTTCAATAATTGCCATTATTAATATTTTAATTAAACGTAAAAAATTGAAGGAAATAATTTGTCGAGTATTTGTAGATATCGATTATTTTGATCCCATATGGAGTTGTAATTGATCGTTTGAAATTAATCGAATAATTATTGTACGATGACGTTGAGAAAGAAATCGATCGGTAGAAATGGAGAGGGAAAAGAAACATGAATAAGGAAAACTATAAGAAAACAAGAAAAAAAAGAAAAAAAGAAGAAAGAAAAGAGAACGTGTGACGTCGTCTCGAAAGTTTTTATGATCGACTTCGATCTCGCAAAACGATTTTACGATTCCCCTCTCGTTTTTCTTCAAGCGGCTGTGCGTAACTTGTAATTATAATTATAATGTTGTACGATTTAAGAACTTGAGCACGATTCGAGTCGAATCTCGAGTATCGAGAGTTATTTATTGTACCGTGAGATAGAGTATCGATCATGAGCCTTCGAACTTCGTAAGAAGAGATTAAAGAATAGAAATGAAGATAAATTTCTTCCTTTTTTTCTTTTTTTATCTTCTTCTTTCAATTTGATTTCCAAATTTTTAAACGATGATCGATCTTTTGTATTGATCGGACAAAAAGAAAAAGAAGAAGAAAAAAAGAAAGAAGAAGTTAATAATTCGTAAAACGAAGAAAGAAAAAGAAGAATAAGAAGAAGAAGAAGAAGAAGCAGAAACAGAAAGAGAAAAATATTTGTATCATATATGTATACCTGTCGCAGTGTAATTAGCCATAATTAATGAATTAATTTTCGATATCGATAACGACTCTAGTAAAAGTTCATACGTGTGTTGGTACGTAGGAGAACTGTTCGAGTAGTCGAATCGATTTTTCGTCGAGATGTCCAAACTAGATGATACGTGTAAAGACAATGTTTATCGGAGTTATATGTTGTTTAAGATGATGAACAGGAACAATATATTATATTATATGATTATATTATATGATTATATTATATATTATAATTATATTATATGATATTATATTATATTATATTATATTACATTATATTATATTATATTATTATATACGCAAAAGAAGAAAAAAAAGAAACAAGAATAAGAAAAGAGAATTAGGAGACGTTTTCAGACAAACATACACGCGGTGTGGCGCACACTGTTAAATAACAATTAATTACTCCCATAAAGAAACAAAAAAAGAGATAAACATGAAAAATAAATAATAATTCAATATTAATAAATAAATCGCATAAGGTACACGCACGAGCGTTCGCGTTAAAATTTCAGATAAAATATATTATATACAGATATTTATGATATGAAAATAGCTGTCGGGAAATGACGAGAAAAGGATTAAAGTTCTGGCGATGAGAGACATCGTTCGAAGGATTTGTATTGGACGAGATATCGCCTCGCTATTTCTTCCCGAAGAGAAAAACACATTTTTAGCGTCTAAAATGAGAATAGACAAACTTTTGTGTCTTTCTTATTTGTTTTCTTTTCTAACATTCTTCTACTTCTCATTCCTAATGTCCGATCGAAAACTTGTCATGCGATGCGCTATCTCGTCGAACACGAGCGGATAACACTGTATTGTAATTTACGACATTACGTAATTATTGTATATGTATTTATATGGATAACGGAGAAGAACAAAAAAATATGAGGTATAAGAAGAAAAGCAGGTAAGCAAGCAGAAATAGGCGCCTAAATACGACGATGTATGTATATATATACATATATACATATATATATACATACATATATATATCACATATATTATATATATGATATATATTCTATATAAGAACGATCGCGTAAATAGATCAAGGGTTACAATCTATCGCGTATAATTCGTAAATAAAAAAAAACAACATTAGGTGTATATATTAGACAAATAATTTAGACTCTAGTCAACGTAATATTCGTAAGGCGACGCACACACGTTCTTTTCAAAATTTCTTTAGTTTCTTTTTTTTTCTTACTCTTGATTTACTTTTCTTTTGTTTTTTCATTGTATCTTTTTCTCATTTTCACTTTGATTTATATTTTTCTGATATAATCAAGATTTGTTTTATAAACAGAATTGTAAAATTTTCTTCGTTGATCTTCCTTCTTCTCTTCCCTTTCTATACTTATTGTTTTGCAATCGATCGTGCTGAAAGAAAGGTGAGAAGAAGGAATCTAAATATCATTGACACCCATGAATACATTGATATACATAAACGGATCCTACCTATCCTTAAAAATGAGGCTGCGTTTACGACTGTTTATTCAGGAAAGGAGATTCTTTACTTTTACACAAGTAGGAATGATTGTCCCTCATACTTACTATCGTTATTATACACCTTATATAATATCGTAAAGAAATATTTTCGTTTAAAGTAAAAAAAAAAAAAGAAAATAATAAACACACACACACCGGATCGATACCTTTTTAGACTTTGCACATGCACGTGCTGTGACTATGCCGTTAAAATAGCGAAAATGAGTAATTATTAATACATGTAAATCTTTTTGTAAGTATCCTTTCGATGTTTTATTGTTTATCCTGATATATATTATTACATATACATTATCTTATTATCTTTACATACTTTTTTTGTTTGTATCTTATCTACATGCTTTAGATAGGTACAAAATTCATTTTCACATGAATTCATTTCATTCATATCTCTTCACAGAATCACCTCTATCGTTCATATTATTTTGATTACACTTTTTTTTTTACTATATTTTTTTGTTTTCCTTTCTTTTTCATTATCATTAACCAAAATTGTCTGACATCGAAAATGAATGAATGCATTGAGAAATAGATGCAATTTCGTATGCAGGCCTACACGATTATAATCGTGAGCATTTGTAAAACGCGTATCAATGATGTTTCAGATACTAAAAAACTAAAGAAACTTTATCGATATTTTAAACGTAAGGGAAATTTGATCCTTCGAGAACAGCGAAGATTGTCGAAACGAATCGACGATTTGAATTCAAATGAAATCACTTCTGTTTCTCTTTCCTTCTCTCTCTCTCTCTCTATTATTCTCTTTCTCTCTCTCTCTCTCTCTCTCTCTCGCTCTCTTTCTCTCTGTCTTTAAACCTTCTACAATGTTATAATTGATTTTTTCTTATCAAAAACACGTTAATAACACAAAACAACGATGAGCATTCATTTTTGTCACATTCATATAAACAATGATAAGAGATCTATGATGTGTAAAAAAAAATGATGATCAAAGATTGTGTTAATCGAGAACAATAATCTCGAATTCTTTTTTTCTACGTATGTATGTATCGTTATTTCTCACTGCCTTTTTAGCTGAAGGAAAGAATATTATAATAAAAAAAAGAAAATAATAAAGAAAAAGCGCAAATAAAAAAAAATAAAAAAATAACAATAAAAAAGAAAGAGAAGAAAAGAATAAGAAAAGTAATTTTTCGCTCGGATAGACGAAAGGATGCTTATTGCTCGTTTCAGTGAAAGCCATAAAAGAAGATATATTTCTATGCATATGCAGGGTGTTTATATCAAAGTTTCGGAACCAATCTTCGACTACGTAATTCTATTTAAAATAAAATAAGAAAAAAACAATGACTCGAATCGATAATAAATTGTTAAAGAAACAACAATCAACACAAGCACAACGATTTTCCAAGTTTCTGTCAATAGGGCTTACTTTTAGCATAAAACTTTTTATATTGCCATGACATTCTCGACACAGAATGCGTTACTGAAGTTTGATAAAATTGTTTTAATGACACACCTTGTATATGCGCATATATAATCGTTGCGGGGAATTATATTCCTTGCGTTAAAAAAAAAAAGAAAATAAAAGTAAGATATATAAATAAAATAAGAATTAAAATAATAGAAAACGGAGGAGGAAAAATACGCAAAGATAAAGAAATTAAAAAACGAGAAGCTGAATTGCGACTCGAATAATGGCACGCTATCGTGTCACACTTCTATTTGTACAAAACGATTACTGATAATGTCTACGAGAAAAGAAAAAAATAAAGATTGTATGTCGTCTCGAATCGAACGTTGTCGAGTGATCTAAATTATGAACTACGCGTTACGCTTTTACGTCAACGTGAATTATTGCTCATCTTATTTCTACATTGAGGAACAGCTGATCGATAAAAAGAAAAAGTAACTTCCAATTTTTTATTTTTCACATCTTCTTTTTACTTTATTTCGGAATTTTTTGTTAGAAATTTTTCGATAAATCTAACAAGTTTAGAAAGATCAAATGGAATCGCTAACTTTGGCAACGTTTTGAAATAATTAATAAGAATTTTCACCTTGATACGAGATGTTAACAGGTAAGTGAATTAATGTCAATTAATGAAACAGAAAGTATAAATTGCTTATTTTTAAATTCGAACAAAATTTGTATAAATTTTTGTTTTTCCAGCTTTGTTATTTTATATTTATTAATTTTATGCTATTAATTATTGTTAATATAAATATGAAGAAATGATCGAAAGAGATCAGCAATTCTTCATGAGATATGTTATAAGTATCTGCATAATATGCATACGCATTAAATTAACTTCGTAACCATATATACGTATGTAACTTCGTACCTAATGAATTACATATAAAAATATAAAAGTGAATGCATTAAAAAAGAAAAAACAAAGTGAAATAAATGAATACAGTGTTACTCTTCTCGGATAGTTCCACAAAATAACGGATGCCATAATTTTTATTATAAACACCGATAAAAAATAATTTATATAGAGTGAGTCTGATCGAATGGCTATATATCACCGTTCGCGCGTGCGTAATTATTTTATAATGACAAGGATTTTTCAAAACTCGTGAAAATCACGACATAATCGTACGCCTAATGCATCATGTAACGAAAATACGAAAAGCACGAAATTTGTAATGTGTACTTGCACTCAATGTGATCTAACAAATGACGGATGAAGAAATAAATGTATTAGGAATCACAACTACATTATTTCATTAAAATTTTAAATAATCGCGTTCTTTCTCTACCTCTCTCCCTCTCTCTTTCTCTTTCAACTTAATAAGGGAGCCCAGAATTGGAAGACGTCGACAACGAACTACTTGTTACGAATATCTTATTTATCAACCGTCGATACGAGACAATGATAGTCTCTCTCATTCTCTCTCTAGTTTTCTCTCAATTCCACCACCTCTCCGGAATTTTGTTGGAGAATCGAATTTCTGTCTCTCAGGGTATAGTTTGATTGACGCGCTGTTGATAAGCTTCGCAATTAAGTTTGATTGACGTTTCATTTATAACCGTAACTACTAAATGGCATTTACGTTGCCAACGTTTATATTTAACTAGATATCATTTCTCATGGTCGGAAAATCACTGAATTTACGATTAGATCGTTTAAATTTTGATTCATATTTTACTGAAATTCAATTCAATTTGATTATTTTCTGTTGCTTATATTTTTTTTTAATCCTAGATATTCCAGAGTAATGTATTACGTAGAGGATAAAGAAGAGGAAGAGGAAATTAGAAAAGAATGTTAAAAAAACATATCACTAGATCGAGGCTTTTCTACAAAAATACGTCTTTATTGTAAATGGGATCGTCGACGTAGCAGTTGTTCGTAAAGACAAGTCAATCTGAAATTCTTCGTGTTAGCGAAGCAGCTTTGGCAGAACGAATTCGTCGTCGAATGAATGAGTTTCTTTTTTTACGACGAAGAAATGCGACTCTTTTTTCTTTTTTCCTTTGAAATAACATTCAATCATGCTCAATTTTTATTATTTTTTTGTTTTCTTTTCTTCATTTGCATGCTTCTTTATTATTATTATTATTATTATTATGTTCGTTCGTTCGTTCGTTAAATTTCTGTAATCTTTTATCCCGTTCTTGGATTTATTATACTTCTGTTTTATTTTATTTTATTTGACTTAATTTTACTTTTTTTTTGTTCGATTGTAGTTTGATATTTGATTAACACTTAGACAGTAATAGTAAAGTCCTTCGGCGATTTAGACAGCGAGCTGTTAGAAGCGAGAGCGTTTCTCTTCCTGTGAAGCCTTAACTTCATGTCTATGTCGCATTCGGCCTCGCTGGTCTCGTGAGCATCCGTGAAGCCCGTTGGTGGTTTCAATTCCAATGTGGAAAGCTCGCTGCCCCAATCATCGTCTCTCCTGCTCATCCTCGAAGAACCTGGTTCCTCGAGAAGACACAGGGATTCCACCGATTTCCTCGAATTCTGTTCCTTCCCTAATCGGTCGCAGGAACCTTGACGATTCGGGTGACTCGGGTGACTCGGTGACGTGCCTCTCGAGTAAGGATGCATTCCTGATTCCGAGAGTTTCACGGCTCGCAGCATCCCTGGTACACGTCCATCGATCGAGATATCTGGTGTTGCTCCTCGACTTCTATTCCATAATTAAATTAACATTAACATTTTCATTAGAAACCTAAATGTTTCTATACGTTTTAAGCATGTCTAACTCATTTATTAACGAGGGCTACATTTAAGTATAGTAAACAATAATATATTTTGCGAATATTAATTTATTAGAAAAAAAAAGAAAGAAAAATAAACAAAAAATATTTGAAATATATGAATGCAGCTGTGTTAAAGAAAATGAATTCATTGAAGACGCAATTATTTGACCTTTGTTTTTCGAGCCTGGGAAAAGTCTTCCTCTCAGAAATTGGTGACGGCTCCGTTGATGTACTCGAAATGTACAGCACATCTGGAATGTGCACGCGACACGTTGATGCGGTAAAGGTGAGTGGTTAGTAGCGGCTGAATATATAAAGCTGTGGGTGGCTTCGACACAGAAAACCGAATACTAACTTACTATGATGAACCGGGACCAAGGCTAGTCGTTGTTCCCTCTGACCGACGGAGTTTGGTCCAGGTGATCTAGCCATCAGGGACGTTGGCCCGGAATCGTCTAGATGATTGGATGATTCGGTGCGGCTGCTGGTACCAACTTCAGTGTCGCTGTCCGAACCTAATGTGTCGTATTCCTCGGATTCCGATTTGAATGATTTGGATTTGCGACGTGCTCGACCACGTACTTTTGTGTATTGATCCACATCGCACTGAAATCTTTTATTCTGTAACGAAAGAAAAGAAAAAGTAATAATAATAAGCGTAATATTAAAGGTATCAATATTTTATACTCACTTGAGCACCCTGAAGCATCGTCTCGCTGCGTTCGTAGAAAAATGCCTGTCGCGTTGGATTTTCCTGCTCGGGCACATTGAAGGTCGCGTACGGATAAATGTCTTCAGGATATTCTGGTATTCGTTTCAGGGCGCTCACCTCACGGCAGGGTGGTGATTGTTGTCCAGGTTTCCTTACAGTCGCGTAATACTGTTCCCTTTGCTCGGTATTTTGTTTATTGTCCAGAGCCACCTGTGTTTGCGAATTCGGATCGTTCACGACCCCTGATCTTTCTGGATCTGAAATGAACGAAATCAAATCATCGATTATAATACGTTTAGAGAGGTAAAACTATCATTTCCGAGAAAATGAAAGAGAGAAAGGAACAAGGAAAAGGGTGATCCTCGTAAACGGATATTGCCATCGTGTTTTCTAATTTCAAATGTCATCCACGCTTTTAAAGCCCTCATGAAACTATTACAGGTAGTGACGTCGGAAAGTTTACGGTGCGAAGTTACGGCCGAATCTACTGCATTATTTAACTCGACCGAAGTAATGTATAATTAGGTAGCTTCGTAGTCCCTAGAAACCACGAGAGAAAAGGTGATATACGTAGGAAAGATATACGTATATAAATTTTGGTAGGATTAGAATTTCATGAAAAGCGTTTAAAAATATTTCTCAACTAGGGATGAATTATAAAAAATGACGGAAGATAACGTATTAGTCAAAATGTTAAATTCACTTTCCAAACTAGTTAAAAACATTGTAGAAAGAGAAAAAGAAAAAGGTTTCCAAACTCATGCATGAATGATATTGCATCGTCTGGTTTAAGTAAAAACCGATGAGACGAGAGAGTCAAGTGAGTTTTATAGAAATTCTTCGGTCGTTTCTTGCTTTCCACTCGTTCAAGTGAAATCCCAACGACGGTGAGGAGTAGAAACTCTTAAAAGCTTGGTACTTTCCTCTCTCTCTCTCGTAATTGGAGTACGACTCTTCGATATTTGGTTACTCTTGTCTGCGCGACAAGTGGCTTTGATAGCGGTAGAGAGGAAGGGAGTACCATAGAGCATTCCCTCTGGCTTATGCAAATTGGTGATGGGATGGTCGTGTACGTATACAGTCAACCTATCGACACGTAGATTTATGAACTTCGGTAGCACTTCTCATTGACTCGTTGGCAAATCGATTTGTCTATCGAAACTGACGATACTCAGAACTATGAAGAAAAATGAAAAGATAATGATAAATTTATTCGTCAGTTAAATGTATAAACTTATAGAAAATTCGTATTGAAAAAAAGAAAGAAGAAGAAAAAAGGAACATTCTATGAGCTCGAACCCATAATCCTATGGATATCAAATACATCATTTGTTTGTCAGGGGGAAAAAAAATAAGAAGACAATACTTACGTGTTTTTAAACAAAAACAAACACCGGCTACAGCTAGGATTACAGCGAGAACCGAGATGACGCTCGGTGCCAGTACGTGAGCGTCAAGATATAGGGGCGTATTTTCAGATTCCTGGGGTTGGTCCTCGTGCAGCCGGATGTTGCCGTTCTGTGACAGCGTGCTGAACAAGTACTCGGCCTGGGTGGATCCCGCATTGTTGTAAGCTGTCACACGAAGCTCGTAGTTCGTTCCGCTCTCGAGATTATTGATGGTATATCTCAATTGGGGTGGTAAATTATTCTCAACTGAAAGGTACATGGAGGACTTTCTGAAACGCTTGTTAACGTTATCATCGAAATGGAGAGTAACGATATGGTTTACCTAACAACCAATCGCCAGGTGGCCTTTTATATTCCACGACAAAATAAAGGAGCGGGCAGCCTCCGTCTTGCCAGGAAGCTAATTCTAAACTTGCAGCGGTCTGATTGACTTTGATAAGATGATGCTTGGAAGGTGGTATAGGTTTGGAACCATTAGTCTTGGCAGTTTCAATTTTGCTAGCACTACCGCTGCCTATTTTATTGAAGGCAGCGAGAGTGAACTGATACCTGGTACCACATTGCAAACCCTCGAGAAGATGGGTACTGGCTCTGCGGTCGAGCAGCACTTCCTCCCATTCAGCGAATTCGCGACGATAAGCCAAGAGAAATCCTTTAATGGGTGCACCACCGTTGTCTCCCTGTTTCCATTGTAACTGAACGGCGTCGGTCGTTGTGCCGGTTGCCAGAAGCGTCGGCGGAGTCGGTGGAACTATGCATAAAGTTTACCAATTAGAACTTGTCCGACGTTCGACGACGAAACAAGGGCGGAAGGCAACGCAGACTCGACTCGACTCGACTCAACTTGACTGGTACTTTACAACAACCACCTTCAATCCATCCTTCTGCGAACACGAATCGGGCGAGACTTCGTGTCCGCTAGAATGCTCGATTTTAGACAAGAGAATATCCCACTCGTCTTTCGAGAACGTATCAGTTCTACTACCTTCGTGTTGTTTATATATGTGTGAACTTACTCCATGGCAAACGGAAAACGACACGTAACCTTATAATGACCTATCTCGTGGTTTACCTTTAAAACCCCTCAAGTGTTTCTTGTGTGCACTAAGATTACCATTAAAGGCTATGTATATGCATCGCAGTATTGGCAGAAGTAGACTATCTTACCATTCAAACTTTAAGTTTTAACGAGTTTCCACTCTCAATTGATTGTATACGGATTTTCTATCTTGACTTAGCGGGATTGATTTTTAAACAAATATCTTCTTTTTCAAGTTTCAAAGTTGGCTCGAAAGAAAAGAAAAACAATAAAATCGATATTCCTAAAAAATAACTCTGCTTTTACTAATATCCCTAAATGAAAATCTTACGTACCTTGTACTTGCAATGTATACGTAATCTCGTCAGACCCAAAAGAGTTCTTCGCATGGCAGGAGTAATTACCTTCGTGACTCCTTTGAACGTTCCTCAGAGTCAAAGTATTATCT
Source organism: Polistes canadensis (assembly GCF_001313835.1). NCBI lineage: Eukaryota > Metazoa > Arthropoda > Insecta > Hymenoptera > Vespidae > Polistes > Polistes canadensis. The sequence continues at coordinate 261,805 of NW_014569701.1, read as the reverse complement.
GGGCCAAAATCATATCTGAAACAATAATGATCAAACCAACAAATTTGGCTTTACGTTCATTTTAACAAGACAACGATCCATTTTAGTTTTCATTTTTGTTCTTTTTCTTTTTCCCTGTATCTCTATACGTCCATCAGCTTCATTAACGGCTTTCGAAGTAATGTGTTAAGTTATTTTCTATAGCGAAATGGCCGTTAAAATAATGCCGAAAGTTCGAGGTAACCGCTAACAAGATTAAAGGATTACTTTAGAGTCAAGAACTTTGCTCATCGCTCGTAGAGTGACTGGAAAAGTATGCCTCTACTTACTTTTGATGCAGCTTCACGTCAGCTCGTCTCCACTCGACTGTAGGTCGTGGAGTTCCAACAGAGAGGCACGCCATATTAACATCGACTCTCCATGGTACCACGATAGGAATACCGAACGATATTATTGCAGCTGGAACTGATAACAACAACATAGGAGATCATTCATTTTTCTTTTCTATTTTAATTTTGTTCATTGTTTCTAGCAATTTAATAAAAAACAAAAATATAACTATTTATACAAATTGCAACGTTTTTTTAGTATATATTACGATATTAACAAATTGATTGATTCGCGTTTGTAATACGAGAATCGAAATGCCATATATTCGAGTAAATGTTTGGAAACTACGTTAATGGATCATAGGACTGAGAGCAATCAAAATCCATGATATAGGTGACAACTCGCTAAAAATGATCACCCATGATCAATATCATAAAACATTAGCTATTAAATATATATAGAAAATATTGTATATACATAAAAAGAAAACGTTTGTCTGATAAATCTGTTAATGAAAATAAAACACATCTTAGACGTTATAGAAAAATCACATATTATTGAAAACAAATGACTTGGTCATGCTTATAAAATATATTTTTTCCCAAATAAGAAAAGAACAAGACTTATAAGATAATAATTTTGAAATGATTGTTAGCGTTAGTCCAGTAAAATAGACATTGAGATCTCATTTTAAAGAGAATCGAGCGAACATGTTCTTTCTCAAAGTTAGTTACTCGTTAACAAGAATGAAACGAAGACAGTTGATTATTCTCTAACACGTTAGTTTCGAGCGAAGGCTTCTAAACAAATTCTCTGTCTCTCCCTCTCATTCTCTCTGTCTAGTGTAAGAGAATGTATTTCGTGAAGGAAGTTCTGGAGAAATGCCTGAGGCTTGCTTACCAGTAGTGCTTGGTTGAAGTTTGATGACCGGAGTGTTAGTACCCTGGCCCATTTTAGTCGAGGCCACGACCCAAGCTTCATAAGATTCGCGTAACTTCAGACCGGTCACCTCATGATGCAAGCTTTGCGCAGACATTGGATTCTTACTGATTTTTACTTCCTGGCCCTGGTCCAAAACTCGAATAAAAACGGTGTATTTGGTGAGAACGCCGTTTGGTCTTCGAGGTGGTAGCCAAGATATAACTACCGAATCTTCCCCACTGGATACAGCTTTCACACGTTCCGGTGCATCCGGAACTGCAATAATCACATGATCGTCGACACATTCAATTCATCTTATTAACGATTATATCAAATATTTTTCATATAAATGAAATATGTTTAGTAATTGAATAATCAAGATTTTAACATAGAGAAATATTATATACCCATTCTATACGCATAGTATATATACGTATATAGGAATAGATAAATTAACTACTTCATGAATAGTTTCTACGTAAACTCTATCGCAGTTGATTTTAGATTACACACTTGAAATAGTTAATAGGTCGAATAAGGGATATTTCGGAATGAATGAACTGTTTCGCTCTCGATGAATATTAGAAGAAAAATGTAATAAAAACAAAAATCAATATTCTTCAAATGAAAATAATATTAGTATTATTAATTTAATTCTGATCGATCAATGAAATTTGTACTAGACAAAATAATTTCAAATGATTTACCAGTTTCCTCGGTAGTGCAAGAGACAGGACTGCTGCTGACACCTTCCCCAGCTCTGGTATATGCCAAGACCTGAACGGTGTAGTTCGTGTAAGGACTTAAACCATGCAATACTGTGCTAAGTGCATGACTGATTTTCGTTTCTCGACCAGTCTGTGATTCGGAGGCGATGCCGCTGGCTGCTTCGTACAGGAGCTTGTATCCTTGCACGACCCCGTGAACTTTGTCGGAAGGTGGTGGTTTCCAGGTCACCTGGATGTTTTGCCCGGTCAAAGCGGTGCAAGCCACGTTCTGCGGTGGCGCGCTTGGAACTGTGTCAAATCGTATATCGTAAATTTTGCTTCTGTACCTCTACGATCTTCTCCTCCTCCTCCTCCAAACTCCTCCCTCAACTCCTCCTTCTTTTACGTGAGTTATACTTATTCCTCCTGAACTCTTTTACATAAAAACGTATACGAATATAGATGTGTATTCGTAAATCAATCGAATTTATATTCCACGAAATAATCTTTGATACAAAATTTACATAAGCTTTATCAAAACGAAAAAAAGGATGATAGAAAAATATTGGAAAACTATGTTTTCCTACTTTACTACTACCACGATGAAAGTTTATTCAATACATATATAGCCTAGGCCAATGTTAACAACTCTCTTGGATTAAAGTCAAAGTCAGGCTGCTGCGAATGACCGGATAGAAAGGAAAAGCAGATCCACCATACGGGCCAACTTTTACGTGTAAGATAACTTTCAACAATTAGGAACCTTTTAATGGATATAGATATAGATATATACCTACACAGCTTAAGGGAAAGAAATGAATTTGAGATCGAAAGGAAGAGAAAGAGTCGAAATGAATCTACGAGAGCAAGCTATCTACCCCGTACTACGTTTAAAGTAAGAACGTAAACGCTCGTGGGCGTATCGTAGTAACGTCGCTGGTAGTTACAACTTTAATGGAATCCCCATCTCTACCTTTACTGTACTTTCACCTCCTGCCGAGAACAACTGGAGAAGGATAAGAAGAGAAATAGGGAGATGGTTGGAAGAAAGAGGAAGAAGCTCCTTCGAGAACTTTTACTAACGGTATGCGAATAGTTATTAATATAATCAAATCAGAAGGGAAATTGTACCGAAAATTCGAGCAGTCGATGGTAATTTAAAATTTACGAAAAGGGATAAAGGAAAGAAAAAAAATGTTTTAAAAGAGACGATAGGGTGTACAAGAAATGAGAAAACGAGATAAAGATAGGAAGTAAGAGGTAAAGAGGTTAGGGGTCGAAAGTAGAAAATTAACGTATACTTTAAATGCCCGACGAATATTTCCGTGAATCCAAAGTTTTTATTCCGGGACACGTGGAAAACCGCGCATATAATTATCCGTTCCGTTAGAACAATATTCCGTAGTGGAGAAAGACAAACGACTGGAATTAAGCAGACCCATTTGCAAACCAGAGTTACTCTTTCTTTGTGGGGTCTGTGTAAGTGCATGTATTTTTTTCTCCCGAATACGAGCGTTCAAGTTATCATTGATTCCTTTGCAAGTTTATCCTTCGGATAAAGTATCGTTTTATATAGGAGAAAAGACATTATCGGAAAAAGTAGATTTCCTTTCTTCGAATAGACTAGAAATTTCTTTTGAAGTTATCTGAGTTGATTCGCTAAAGCTTTATCGAAATCAAATTGAAAAGAGATTTATGAAAATGAATATGTATGCATATATATCAGTGAAATTTAATATCTGTAATAAAATTTATTTGACACTAATGAAAACGTCTAATGACAAGTCGTTAGGTAGGATAAAACGACGATTGTTATACTAAATCTTTATATGACCAAGATGATGTCATCATCTAAACGATATCGAGATAAAACGAAGGGAAATGTGAACTTAAACGTAGGGACAAAACGCTTCTCGTAATGTTTGATCCAAGAGACACTCTACCTGAAGCTTTCTCGTGGTCGGCTCAGTCAGTCGATCGTTACATGCTTGTTTACGGATGTTTGGGATTTACGATATGACATGAGATCTTTCTTTTCTCGATTCCGTTGGTAGCTACATTATTCCTTTATCGTTGATAATAAGATTGAATATCAATAACTTCCCGATAAATCGTCGAACGATTTTAATTATTTCGACATGACGACAAATTCAATATAATTCGATTAGATAATACAAATCGATACTTTGTAGTATTGATGATTAAATACTTTATGTAATACGATCTGCCGATAACAATAAATTTCATTCGGGAAGTATCGACGAACGAGCTTCAAAGAGAAATATACGAAAATAGCCGACCAACGTAGAACTTTATGGATGGAATCATATCAAAACGAAATATAAAATTACTCCTCCAGGGAAGGAAAAAAAATAATAAAAATATATATGTATATTGCAAGGGGATGATAAAAATGGAGAATTAATCGAATTCCTAAAGTAGATGATCGATTCACGGAAGATGTTAAAATAACAACTCTGTGGGGTGATTTCCCTAAAAAAAGTAAGTGATTTGATCAAATCCCTTAATTGTTTTATAGTGGAAAGATGAAATAATATTGTTTAGATATTAAAAGTATTTTTTTTATAGGTACTTAAGCTAATATTTTAAAAACAAAAAAGACATTTTTAGTGAATGTAATTAATAAATAATAATGTTCATTCATTTTTATTAAAACACGTTGTTGATTTGTAGCTTCTCATAGAGCTGTGCGAGGCCTGACTTGTTTATTTCATCTTTTCACTAAAACAGTTTAAGGGATTTAATCAAATCACTTACTTTTTTCAGGGTAATCAACCCACAGAGTTGTTATTTTAATATCTTCCGTGAATTGATCATCTACCTTAAAGATTTCATCATTTCCCTGCGATAAAAAGAGAGAGAGAGAGAGAAAGAGAGAGAGGGAGAGGGAGAAAAAATTTACTTTTGCTGGGTTTATTGTATATCTAATACCGTTGGTATTTTTATATTAATATTTCCTCTTTTTCAATACTTTTTCTTCTCATTCTCTTTTTCTCTCTTCGGTAACACAATTTTTATGAAAAGTTCTACCGTAGTAAAGCTTTATGTTTCCCGGATTTATTAATTTTACGTAATATCTCTACGTATTGAATGAAATATGTATTCAATTTCTTTTTATGAATTTTCTAAAATTTTATAATACCATATATATATATATTTAAGTAAAAAACTTAACACCATGAAACGCTTTGAATAAAATAAAAAAGGAATAAGAAAAACGAAGAAAAAAATAAGTACTAGGATAATAAATCCACGTTAACTCGGATATTTTTCAATTATAATAACATAAACGAATATACACGAATCTGTCTTAGCGTTATTTTATCAAAATCTGCTAACTCGAGAAATAGCTAGCTAAACTCCGAAATAAAAATATTGATCTATTTAAATATGAAAATTGGCACAATTACATACTTCAACTAATGGTAAGAAATATAATATATGAATTTACAAGAGACGAGTAGTAGTATGAGATTTTATCCCAGGTATTACAAAAATATTCTTTGGTTTCGTTTCAATATCTGCCTTACTGTACTGTTGTAAATTAAGAGACAGAAGATTTAAGGCTTATCTAATCTCGAGATAGAGTTTCTCTATTGATTGATAGGATTTCTTTCGAAAACTATGAAAATGGGAACATTGAGTGCTCGAAACTTCGTTCTTATTTCTTTCTGTCTGTTATTCGTGCCATTATTCTATCGACTTTGAACGTATCCATATTTTAACTATTCATCTCTTGTGAATTCATATATAACCTCGTTATTTCCTCAAACTACTATTTTTAGTGTGTGTGTGTGTATAATAAAATTTTGTTTAATATACTTTCCCAAAAACGTTTAGTTATTTTAGATAAGACTTAGGGAGTTTCCACGATTTAACTTTAAATATACGATTTAAGACTGCCATATGTAAATACGAGGAATAAGTATAGATAAATTTATTGAAATGCTTTAAATAAAATAGACAGAAAAAAAGAAACAGAAGAATTATTTGCAAAGCGATATCCAATAGCTACATTTACTCACCATCTTCAAAGGTTTGTGCCATAACAGCATCAGAACCAGGTCCATCTCCCTTGTTATTGAATGCCTTCACAATTATACTATACTGAGTGTATTTCCGTAAACCGGTTAGTCTGTAATCGTAGGAACCGTCACCGTTTCCTGTGATACCCACTCGCGTAGTATTCACCGATTGATCATCTCCTCTGAAATAAAATGGCATGGGGAACGTTGTCTATCGGGCTGGAAAGATAAAACGAGGCGCAAAACGCAAGTTTTCGAAACGCCTCAAGGTATCTTACAGCAAATTGGAACGAGAAAGAAAGAGTAAACCTGGTACACCCTTATTCTCTCCTTTTCATACTCGTCATAATGGATATTATCATTATTATTATTATTATTATTATTATTATTATTGTGTTGTATTTTTTCCTTCTTTTTCTCTTTCTGCTAATAAATCTATCTACTTTTCATCCTGTTACCTTTCATCACTACATTGTTGAAAATAAAGTTCCCTTTTGTCCACCGTGAAGATCGAAAAAGAAAAATTGTAATACGCGAGCAATACAATACGGGAAATGTCGAACAATCGATAAAATCTATATTATTAACCCAACCAGTCTCTTTTTGTATACATTCATAGTTCTCGATCGTGAAAGTATGATTGAATTATTTCCACTTGAAAAGATTCAGTGGCAAACGCTTTATGACGTATTATTACAGATAATGTTTTCCATGTATTATAACAATAAAATTGATTTCATTTCTTTCCTTCTTTCTTTCTCCCTTTCGCGAGTTTAACTTCATTTTTTCTTTGTTCGTTTCTTTTTTTTTCGTCTTTTCATTCCCCTCACAATTTTTCTTCCCTTTTCTATCTAGAATATTACTTGTTAACGAGCCGTAACGTGTTTTCAGATCCTTCTCCCCCCCTCCTCCCCCNCCTCCCCCCTCCTCCCCCTCGACCTTCTTCTCCTTCGTTCCTTCCCTTCGTTGGGTGTAACGAAAGAGAAAATAACGTTTTCCAGTTTTGCCAGCACGAAAAACAGTGATCCATACGCGTCAAGACGGACGATTACTCGAACAAGCTTATTAATGGCGGAACTTTCCAAGTGCCCACTCTGGCAGAGAGATAGAACCTTCATTTTCAGAAGTTCAGAAGCAGAGATCGTCTTGGCGACTTTCCAGTTACAATAATTAAGCAGATAAAAAAGCTCGTTAGCCATTCAAAGCCGAACGACGTGGTGAGTTTGTAGACGTTGCTCATTTTCAACGTTCGGATTTTAAAAGGAATCTTTGTCGATTTTTCGATTTTTATAAGTGATCAAAAGTAGATACACCTTTCCATCCCCGCCCATCTACAACTACTCATACAACGGAATGATTTATCATTTCAAAGATAAACCCTATTCGAGTATTCTTCTAACTGTACATTTGGCCGCCTTTTTGTATTATTCATCGAACGAACCCCTTTGATTTCCAACGATTGCCAAAGTAAGTAACCTTATCGATGAGATAGATTGAATAATAATTTATAGCTACTTGCCAATCGAGTACTAATTTACATCTCTTTCAACTTTGAATTTATCGTCAAGTTACACATCGTTACTTAAGTTCACGTTTCAAGTGCCAAATATGCGCTGTTGAAATAATATTATTCGAGAGAAGAAGAAATTTAAATATTAATATATTCTTATTAATATAAGAATGTAAAAAAAAGGATGGATTTAATTTTGTCCTCTTGTGTGTGAATAAAATTCAAAAAATAAAATGAAAGAAAGAATTTATAAAAAAGATCTATTGTAAATGAAAAAAAAAACAAAAACAAAAAACGAATGATTATAATAGTCAAGCCATTTCGATTAAAATAGATAAACCGATTTTCCTATAATAAAAGAAAAACAATTTAGTCTATTCATGTTGTTGGGATAATCATAAAATCCGTTTAATCGATTGGGACTTAAGTGGATGCATGATTCTGTACTAGGAAAGCTTCCGTTAATTAACGTTGACGCTACGATGTGTACTGGAAACTATTCCTAAACAGTGGTAAGGAGATAACGATACCCGAGATTGGTATAGCTGATGGTATATCCGTGAAGCTCGCCGTTCCAAAGAGATCGATCTGGTGGTTGCCAGGTGATCTTCAGTTGCTGCGGTCCCAATGGTTCAACGGAAACGTGCTTAGGTGGCCCTCCTGGAATCTCGCCTTCCGTTTGTGCCTGCACCCAAGCGAAATGTTCCAAAACCACAGAGGAAAGGAATTATTGTAAAAACTCCAATTATTCGATTTATTTTTATATCGCGGTTCGAGTTTGGAATAAAATCAATGGCCGATATTATTTTAGCGATGGACCTCGATATATCAACTATTATTTTATGAATAATTTTCACTGACGATAGATGAAACAATCATTTAATAACAATTAAAGGGAAAATTTGTATAATATCTCGCAACAGATAGATCCTGCGTACTTCATCAAATACTATTAACGCTCCTCTTTTTTGTACAATTTTAATATTTATTAGTAATCGAAAAATGTTGCATCCACGCGCGTATATACAGTGCTTGTTGACCCTTAGTTGTCGAAATTCTACGCGCGTTTGGAAGAGCAATCGGCCATTGGAATTTTTCCGTCTGCATTGGACATGCCAAAATGATAGCGGTGTATCTGATATTTATGAAAAAAAATGAAACCACGATCGACGACCGTGTCGATGATAACGACCGCGAGAAAAAATGTTACCTACTCTCTTAATGTATTATACAACAAATGAAAATCTATGTAGAAGATATATATGTATTTATATATAGATACCTATGTCTATCTCTTTTATGCGATATTGCCGATAGGTGTACACGTATGTATGTATGCATGTATGTACGCATGTATGTATCATATGTACGTATATTTATATGTGTATGCATATGCGTGGTGCGTTGATTTGATACTGACATGAAGGATGTCGCTTGGCGCTGATGTTCCAAGGTGATTTTCCGCAAGCACTCGAAAGTGGTAGGATGTAGCGGGTTTTAGGGGCGATACCAGAGCGACCGTGTTGTCTCCTGCTACCAGCTTCTGCGTGTTGTGTTCATGCCACACGTCTTTCCAGCAAAAGGCAACAAGAACGCTTAGACATTTACGTATTTCGCCATTGAAATAATCCACCGTTAGTTCATTTTTTTTCTTTCCAATATTCTTCTTCGCTCTATAATCTGTCATAGTTTATCGTTACATTTTTATTACCATATATGATATGTTTAATTATTTCATTCACTTTTAAAAAAAGATAACGATAAACCATTATCGGATTGCTTCGGATCGTTGAACGAAAAGCTTTCATCCCATTTCATTTCTATCCCCTTTCCTTCTCTCTCTCTCTCTCTCTCTCTCTCTTTTGAATACGTAGTGTAGAATTCTGATAACTTCGTCGCGAAACGCGTATTTACTCTCTACGCTGATGGAAGTGTAATTAAACGTACTTCATTTCCCAAGACTCCGAAGATGAATTTACGCGAACCGCTTCTTATGTCACTCTCGGAGTTCGACTTCCAATTGTGCCGTCTTAATATCAATTAACTTCGGGAAAAGCTCACACCACCGGTAAATACCGTAGTTATTTATTTCCTCTTTAACCAAGTCAATTTCTAATTAAATTGCTGAGCGAGTGAAAATGAGGATAAGAGAACAATTGAGAAAGCGAGCCAAGTTAATCGAACTGGTTCAAAAGAATCTTCTTTTTAATCAGGACGAACTTCAATTTGATATGTTCTTGGGTAAGATGAAAAATAATAAATAAAAAAAAACTTACCACTTTTGTCGTCAATTTCACCATCATAATGACCGTCATATTATTCATTTTCCTTTCTTCCTACTTCGCACATTAACTCAAATATCTTAGCAACGTTTAGACGAAATAGGTTTATTTCAGTTAATTAAACACAAACGAGAATTTATCCGATTTTAACGAGCGTATAAACTAAGGGTTTACATTTTCAACGAGAATCTTTTTCACATTAAAATAGGAATAACCTAAACCGGCGATTTTTGTTTGTCAAGATTTTTATGGAAACATGAAAGAGATATCGATTTCGATTGCTTTGTGCCCTTTTACCTTACGAAACTCCCAATTTATGAAACTTAGAACGTTTTAGATCGAATTTCTCTATGAATAATGTTATAACTTTGAAATAAAATATTACATTCTTTAAAAAATATAAAAATGTATAAAAAGTATAATACAATTGAAATTTGTTATTGTTATACACTCGAATCTCATTTTAACAATCGAGAATTGTTGTAGAATATCATGATTTATATATACATATGTGTGTATATATAAATATGTAAATACGGTATTATATCGGCTCTCTATTGTCTCATCAAAATGATAAAATCGAAGTCCTCGACACGTAATTAAAGTAATTACATTTTTCTTCGTATTATGCACAATACATGCACACGACACACATACACACGCAAATACGAACACGCGTATATGTATACACCACACACACATATATATATGTAGGATTCGTGAAAAAATTAGGAATTATAATGTTCAAATGTAATCCTTTAAATATCTCGAAACAAGAGATGTATGACTTAGACCACTTTCATAATTATGGGCACATATATATTTACGAGGAATATAAATTATTATGTTTCCTGGATAAATAAAGGTAGCATAAAATAGAGAAAATTAAATGAAATTCCTATTAGGAAATTGATAAAAACAATTACTTATATAAAAAGTAATTCGATAAAAATACGACTGTTTAAATTTATCATTGACATTAGTTTGCATATTTCAATATAAGAAGAAAAAACTTCCCGAAAAGAAAATGTAATATGAATGAAATCTAACTACTTTTCAATATATTATGTTGTACGAAGCAAAGGAATAATACTATTTACGCCTACTCGATGTATCGCTATATTTTCAACGTGCAGAAAGAATAAGAAAAACAAGAGAAAAAGGAGAAAAGTAGAAAATAATTCGATCGAATTTCAATCTCCGTCCCATTCGGCTCCCTGACGCATTCATGCGGTACATGAATCCTCCTCGATCACACGGCGCTAGATAGGTTACAATATTACGCTATATAATCTCATCCCGTTGCAACATCTATCGGTCGTTTTACAAGAGAGAGAGAGATAAAGACAGAAAGATATACATGAGCTTTTCAACGGGCAAAATTGCAACACTTGTGTTCCCACAAACGAACATTACGAAGAAGGAAATCACAGCCAGTCTCTAATCATATGCGAATAAAATGATACCGCGCGTGTCGTCTATGTACAGCTTATTATTACTAGCAATATGTAAATGTTCGTTACGTGTTACGATAAACTGTATAATTATCGATCTCTCTTTCTCTTTCTTTCTTTACGAATATATTATAGTGATTACATTATAATTACGTACGCATGCGTATCAATTACACGTCTTGTTGACTTTCGAAAACGTTTGATATTTCAATTAATTATTGTAAAGTAAAATAACGTAGGAAAACACACGCAGGTTACATCGAACTGTTGCTGTTTGTTGTATTTTTGAACAGTCAATATGAACTGTTTCTATACGTATAGGAAAATATTGTGTAGATAGGAGGTGTAGTAGTACTTAACAAATCGTTCAAACGAGTCCGAAGAGCGAAGAAAGAAACAATTCGAAAGTATCGATCGAAAATAGGTTTAGAATTGAATGACGGGATGAATCGATAATGTGAGATCTTTATAAGAATAATGTAGAAGATGTATATCTTATTTTGATGATTCATTTCGATTATAGGAAACTCACCCTGTGCTTCTTTGTATTGTACGATATAGTTTGTGATCGGTGAGCTCGCATGACTTGCGTCTTGATCGCTTTGTGGTGACGACCAAGCTATGAGAATCGAACGGCTACCTTTTTCTGCCACGTGCACATTCCTCGGAAAGTTTGGAGGTTCTTGGACCAGCAAGTGGATCGTAGCATGATCGCGACCATAAGCATTGCTAGCAGCGCAAATATAATCTCCACGGTCCATATGGTTGACTTGGATTATTCTCAATTCTGATAGTACTCTACCGCCTATTACGTTCTTTTCTATGTTGTATCTAAACATGGTGGAGAGAAAAGAAGAAACAAATCAAAACCAAATAATTAATAATAATCAAATAATTCTTCACTCGATTTAATTTTAAATTTACAAACATTAACACCTTTTTTAAAAGTTCAACCATTATAGACTCGTTAAAGAAATGAAACAAAGATCCTGAGACAGAGATAACCCCCAGTTGAAATGTAACGGTATATATATTATCATATATTAGCGTTACACGTTTCTCTCAGTAGGGTTGCGCATGATTAATTTCTATACGCACCTAACGTCGTAATTAGGATCGACCCTACTGTCACGAACACGCCAGCTCAGATCAAGAGGAGAGTCTCCTTCAGCTTCGCATCGTAGCGTTACGCTATCTCCTCTTCTCACCGACTCCTGCCTCGTTCTTACTGTCACCTGAGGACCCGCTGTTTACCAAACCATCAGACCAATTATATAACATCCTTTGAGAAGTTAACCAATATTTAATTAACAATTAATAGAAATATTTCACATACACATATATTTACTATTTTATTATTATACATTTCTTATCTTGAATATTTCTTGTTTAATAGTTCATCAATATAGAAATGAATTAGATAGATGGATAGATAGATAGATACATAGAAAGCTATTCATAACAGAAATTTGAAGGGATATCTTGGACGTCTCTTGCTAATTGACGTAGGTACAGCAACTAGAGGTATAACCCAATGCAACATGAATATTTTACCATGAACCGTTAGGCGAATGAGCTTGCTGAGGCCAGGTCCAATGCCGTTGCTCGCTTGGCATAGATAGGAGCTGGCATGATCTCTTGATACTCGTAGAATCACCAAGGACCCATTTCCGGCAACCCCTGCTCCCTCCGTACCGCTGTATCCTAGCTCCCTATAGTCGCCTGGTGTTTCACCTAAATGTTCGGAAAGACACGTTTACTCTCACCCTTCTATTTACCACCCTTCCTTCATACCAATAACGATCGCTAATTATTACGGAACTCGAATTTCAATCGTCAGTTTCTTGTAGGGAGAGAACGTGATCTTTCGTTCGAAGTAATTGATTTCGATGAATACTATTCATTGAATTTAATATATATGTTACGGTCAATGCATATATTCCAGGGCATTGTATAAATTGCCCAAGGGGTTTTGTCTTATCTATAAAATATGTTTCATTGGAGTATGTTTAGAGCACAGGGAAGAGAGAGAAAGAAAATCTCAAGCTATTGTAAGTTAAACAAACCACGACAGGTGTGTATGTTCGTATGTTCATGAATTGATCATCACTTTCGGTACTGTGCACGTACACGTGCACGCACTTTCACAACTGTCTGACTATAAGAACTTAATCTTCCAAACTTCCACATTGTAAGAGCAGAAGGAGGTAATAATAGTTGTAGTTTGTATGTTCTACAACTTAAAATGACGTCACATCCTCTTCCCTCATCTTTCTTGTCATTCTCCTCCTTTGCTAGGAACTAAATACACGTTTCATTTTGAAAAAACTCCGAAATATATATATATATATATATCTTTCTTTTCCCATTAAATATATTTTGACGATAAGCTAACTCAATCGATAATATCAAAAGAAGGATAAGAAAGAAAAGATAAATAAGGAGGAGGAAAATCTAAAAGTTGATAAAAGAATGAAACGAAATAAGAAGAAGTTTGGTATGCACAATACGCTTAGAAAAATCGTAATACCTATGCAACGAATTTATAATAGACGTGAAGAGATTCCTTTCTTGAATCGGGCAATTCGTCGAAGGAAGCTAGAACTCGCGTGGCCTGCATACCTTTATGGCTGATCGAAATCATCTGAAATCCCCTTCCCTTTGACTACGACAGTATCTACTTCGAATCTTCGTATATATGTATGTATGCATGCATGTAACCACCCGAAGGAAAAGGAACGTTTCAATATCGTCTCTTTAAACGGTGTAAGGTTGGACTCGAAACGTTCAGGATTTTTTCTTTCTTTCTTTTTTTATTTATTTAGTTTTTTCTTTCTTTACCGAACAAAATACTCGCTGTTCTGACTTTCTCATTTCAAAGAAAATGAGAATGTATAAAACAAAAAGAATAAAAAAAAAAGGAAAAACAATATTCGTGAAAAGATAGAAGAGCGAGAAAGAGAGAGAGAGGGAGAGAGAGAGAGAGGGAGAGAAAGAGAGAGAGAGAGAGAGAGAGAGAGAGAGAGAGAGAGAGGGAGAGATAGAGATAATAATAACTTGGAACAATTTTTATTCGTTGCATGAGAGAAAGAAAAAGGAGTTTTAAAACGAAGGCAATTCAACTATCGATGAAATATCATGTCGACGATCAATGTATTGATGAAACTAATTATCCAACCGCTTTGTCAGCCGAAGGGCTTATTTCGAACTGAATGAAACTGCTGAGAATGGACGATCAGCGAATTTCGTAATAGATCGTGAACCGTACCCTTTTGTCGTCTTTCTCTTTCTCCCTTATTCCTTCGCCTACCACCTGGTGTAACTTAATGAAAGCCATTTTATATCAGACAGACGTCAAACTCGATCGACATAAAAACTGTCAAAAGTTATTAGACTACTCGAACTTCATGAAATAAAATAAAGACTCGAAAGGAAAAAGAGAGAGAGGAGAGATGGGGTGAAATAAAAAGATATATATATCTATATACATATACGCAAAGAAAGTATCTGTATATTGTATCGATGTTTTGTTTACATCAATTAACGCTTTAAAAAAATAACAAAAAAAAAAAGAACGTAAAAATAAAGATCCGAAGTAATTCAATGCGAGCTTGAATATTATATAACGAAGTTAATTTTGACGGGATAGAGAATAAGTAGGCTTGGTAAATATTAATGCGTTGACTGACGTGCTGGCTTTTTTTTTGTAATTTTTTTTTTTATATATAAAACGAAGGGGATGCATTTGATGAGAAAAAGGGAGGATTTAAAAGATTATGAATCGTTATTACTTCACATTGTAAAGTGTAAGGAATAGGGAAATATATATTACATATGAACGTAACGATCGGGATAAGGAAAATTTCAAAAAAAAAGAATAGGAAGAGGCCATGAAAACGAGAACGAGAAAGTTTTCCATCTACGTAATTGTTAAAGATGAAAAATGAGGTAGAAGAGAAGAAGAAGAAGAAGAGATGAGCGAAGGGAATTCAGCTTTGAAGTTGGCCCGATTTCTAGTCAAGTCTTCGTGACACTTGAAAGAGAGACAGAGATATATATATATATATAAAAGAAGGACGTTTCTCACCATAAGGATATAGAAGGAGTAGAAAGAAAGCGAGAAAGAGAGAGAGAGAGAGATTGAAGCTTTAAGAAGTCGTGACTTACCAATAGATTGCTTCCAAGTCACAGTCGGAATGGGGAATCCTTCGGCTTGACAAGCAATGGAGACGCCGTAACCTACAACGGCATCCTGGTCGATAGGTTCCACGGTCCACCTCGGAGGTACTAAAAATACGATCCAATTGGCTTAAAATCTTTCGGCTGGTCGAGCGCGAGTTCGATCAGAATTTCATTCGGATCCCTCTGTGTTTTCCCGATCCGCTCGACGTCGACCCGTTTCTTTTATTTCGAGTCGTCGAAGTGAACTTTAAATCGACGTCGATTACGCCTTTTCTTTTTTTCTTACTTCTTCTTTGTGTCACCTTCAATATATATATATATCATTCTATCCTTTTCTCTTTCGTTCCCTTTCACGAAAAGATATACCACGAGAAAATCTTAATCCGATTAGATATTTATTTGAAATTAGATATATTTGAAAGATATTTAAATAATTATATTCGGAATAATTTCGTGTAAACGAAACAAAAAAAAAAGGAAAAATTGAATAATTTTGAAACGTTATACTGCAAATTGGAAGACTACTGTTAAAATCACGTCACGAATTTATCCTCGAAATGGTATATACCTTGGATAAATTTTTAACCATTTCATGAATTATTTCGATAGAAAGGAATCGTAATCAAATATCAAATTCGAAAATAATCAACGGAAAAAGGGAGAATAAATCGGTGGATGATAAAATGTATTATCGAGATGAAAATATTTCTAGTTCCTGAAATATCAGAGTTAACGCTGCCGACGAAAACCAGTAGATCTTCCAACGATTTTCGTCAACGTTTCTACGTCGACGATGGTCTAGTATTTCCATGAAATACATTTCAGGTTATTACGTGTTTGAAAATTACTCAAGCTAACGTCAATATCGGCAAAGAGATAGAGAAAGAAATAGCAGAACGACACGTAGGATGGTACAGAACTTTTCTTTAAACGTTTATCTACGATCTATAAACGCAGACATTTTGCGTTGCAAAATTATTACGATAGGAAGATATCAATCAATGTTTTTGAAGGACACACCGAAGACCAAGCAATTACATCCGTTATTGATAAACGATCGGATTAATTGTTCGATTTTGATACTTGTCAAAGAATTATCTTTGACAAAATCATTTGTTCGAATTAAAAGACGTCGAGAGGATTGAGATCAAGAAATTGATCTATCCATTTTTCTTTAAGTTATTTACTTTCGTACCAATCAAGTACGCATTACGTACTTACGTGTTTTATTAATCATTTTTTCTTAAAAAACGCATGCAAATTTCAACGTATGTCTATACTGCATACTTACGCAATCACTAAGAATGTTTAAACAACAATATGTTAACAATTTCATGATGATATAATATGTAATTAATATTTATACATATATATGTATATGAAAAATACATTTCATATACATATATAGATATATGTACGTATCTATAATACTACTAAGTTACTTGAATTGACGATGTCGTATCTCTCGCAAAATCAAACGTAAACCGTCAATGCAGTCAAATCAAGAAATGTTGTGCGTGTGCTTCCGAAGAAAGGAAAGTAAGAAAATAACGGGTCGTGCGAGACTGGCCATTGAAACGAAGAAAGTGCTCTCATCTGTAAAAAAAATTGAAAACAAAAAAATTAAAATAAAATATATTCTCGACAAATCATAAAAATGTAAGTAATAAAATTGCATGCAAAGAGACGATAAATTGAATAAAAGAGATACGAAGCATTTTAAATAAATGTTCGATAATAATAATAACAATAATAATAATAATAATTAAAGAGATGTGTGAGTAATGAAACGAGATGATGACATTCCTGATAAGTAAGAAAGATATCATGCGAGAAGTGTTAGAAAAATATAACGATTACAAAAAGTCAATATCGTTCAAGTACTTTTTTAATATTGATTGAGTGTGATCGCGCGCGCATGTGTGTGTGTGTGTGTATGTCTATTTGTATGAGCAAGCAACATTCCAAGTAAAAAAGTACTGACGACAATATAAAAATACAGTGCATAGAAATAACAGCAAGAACAACAACGCAAACGATATTTTTCTAATATTTTTAACGATGAGAAACACATAAAAATTGAGGCATACGAAGAAAAAATGTGAAATACTCGTTTAACTCTTTCATCGTCATTCCAAGTTGCTCTGATATAAATATAATATAATATATATGCTTACACACGCGTATACATGTATATGTCAGCGTTAAATTGAAGAATTTAAGTAATCATGGAGACCCTAGATTTCATTGAAAATAACTAGATGTTTTGGGAAGGTATATAAAAGAATTTGGTTATTCACTAAAACTGGTTGTCTTAGGAAATAACGAGATTAGTAACGCTAACATATATATAGTATATGCTATATGATACGTATGAACATATCGTAGGTATGAATATATGTACGGGTATATAAATATGAGATGATATAAACGTTTACTATGCGAATGCATGCCTTACATCTGTTACAGACATTTGTTGCATTACAGGAGCACAACAACGTCTCGTATAATATATATATATAGATATATTATTATTATATCTATATAATTACGATATATAAATATATTTATATATCATATATAATATCAAATGATATACTACGATACACTACCTAAGGTTTACATTGAACCCTTTCCAAGAAAAAACCGGAATAACAAAATAATAAAATAAATAAAAACATATTTCTAATCTCATTCTCAAGAAAATTTGTCAAACTTCGCCTACGGCGAATCTTCAACGACGTTGTATAAATTACTGAGATGATTATGAGAGGATGTACGAGGAAAGAAATTAACAAACCAAAATAAATAGAAGAAAAAATAGGAACGTAATTAAAAGACACGTAAAAAAGTCAACGTAATTAAAAGACACTTTCCTTGTCTTACCGACTTAGGTGAGTTTATAACCGTGGCGGGAGACTCATTGAAATACTTACAATTAGTCGAAAAAATAATCAAATAAATTTCTATGAAGTTGCAAGTTTTCGAGTCAATAATTTTCATTTGTTAATTAGGTTAAATTAGGATAAGCGCCGATACTTCTTTAAAACGGCGACGATCTTTATATGGCGGACTTTCATTTTTGAAAATGAACATGCAAGATAATAATAATAATAATACTAATACTAATAATAATAATAATAATAATAATAATAAATGATAATAAATATAAGGATTGATCGATCATTTGAATATAGTGAATATTATTAATTATTATTACGGACGTATGAATCTCTGCAATGCACGTATCTCCTGTTGTACTCCTTGCTTTTCAGTCCTAAAATTATGTTACCTATCAAATGATTCTTTTTGCGTTAATAAAGACATCCTTGTCATGTTCATAATATTTTTCTTCCATAAGAGAGAAGGATCGATTAACGGAAAAATGATTTCTGACCGTTGTTCCTTAGAAACATTTCTCGTCTTGTTGAAAAATCAGAACAAATAGAGGAATTTGACTTCATCTTTAGTTGTTTTCATAATGCAGGTATAAGAAAGAAGATGGTAATAAAATCCTGCTAGAAATTTCTAGCGTCTTACGATCCTCTTTAATACGATCGTGACGAAGGGGTTTAAGAGTACAGAAGAAGAAGGAAGAAGGGGAATTGTGGGTGGAGGAGTTTAAAATAACTAAAGAGGAAGGAAGAAAAGCTCGCGGTCGTAATGCGAACCGGATATAAAAATACCACTAAAAATTTACGCTTGCCTGATCGTAAACCTGTTGCGAGAAAGGCAGCTTCTCATAAAATGAGAAAAACGTTGAGCGTGTATATGTTTGTGTGTGTGCGCGTGTGCGCACGCGCGAAGAAGGACGAGCGTATAGTATTTCGTTGATGAACATGGCCACGACTTAAAAGCACATTGCCTCCCATTTGAACAAGAGAGAACTAACATTATGACTATCTCGAGTACGTCTTCTAACGGCTTTGGTCCGTGTTGCATTCGGTAGGAACGCATTTGTTTAATGACCTGAAAAACTTGTCTCGAGTTTCCACCTGCCTGTTTTCTTTCTCGTTTAAACGTAACTGTGCATACGCACACTTTTCAATATACTTACTACGTATACATGCGCACGCATGAAAGAAGTTTCTGATTAAGGAGAGAAAGATAGAGAGCAAAAAGAAAAAAAAGTAATGCATCGATCAAAGGAACTTCTCGATGTACAGAAAATATGTAAAAAAATAAAAAAAATGGTAAATTTCTAATACAACGTATTAAGTAATTCAATGGATACGCTAAATTTCCTATTATATTAAATTTCTTTTCAAAGAGAACGTATATATGATAGAAACGGAGGGAGAAAAGAAAATTTCTTTGTAGAAAGTTAATCATTTTAAAGACGACGTAACACGGTCACGTGTATATACCATTTTATAGACGTTAGAAGAAAGATATACGATAGCGAGTAGTAGTAATTCATTGTGAGATTGTAGCCAAGGAATAAGAAGAAGATGAAGAGTATAATATAGTAGCAACGCTGTTTCAGTTTCGAATCATTGGATATTGGCTTCTTAAAGTGGAATATCTGTTCGTTTTCGATCAAACGATACACAGTTGGTATAGAAAAAGGAAAAGGGTATTAAAAAGAACTAAAAAGAGAAAGGGAGAGAGTGGTAGAACATCGTCTCGAAAAGTGTTCAACGCGAAAGGTAATAATGGAGAATAAATGGGAAGGCACGTGTTTCTTATCGTTACCGGAATACCGGCATACACTCGGTGGTTCCACGTTATCGTTCTTAGCGAGGCCCACCCGTTATTACTATCGTTATCATTTTCAACGTCCTGTTAGCTTTCGAAAATCGCACATCCTATTTTCCACTCCGTCGCACTCCATTTCGCTCAGCAAAGAGACCAAAAGAGTGAGTTTTATCTCCGACTAGTGACTCTATTAAAATTGCGTCAGTGGTATAGCAGAATCGTTGAAAAATTCAGGACGCGACTTTGCTCTTCTCTTTTCTTTCTTTCCTCCCTTATTTTTTGTTTCTTTCTTTATTTTTTTTTTTTTTTTATTATTATCATTTCAATCTTTGATATTTCAGAGTCGGACTCTGTGTCAGATATAATTTTGAAGCTAACATAAATATGTATATATTATATCGGACAACGTCTTTCACCCTATTGTATCGCGTTTAAAACTGTGTCCATCGAGTAATATTGAAGGACAGCTCGTTATCATCCATCGTCATTCTATAATTACATATTTTTCTATGTTTTGATATCATACTTAATTTTCCTAATGAGAGCCATGTAACAAAGTTTCACGAATAACAGATTTGTGGCTCGTTACAAGTTCATTGACACTAAATTCAATAAAGTTGATATTACATTGTAACGTAATTATGTAGATACAGTGACGTTTCATTGTTGTTTTGTTTACCTTGATAATTAATTTTTCAACAAAATTAATATACTCTCTCAAACAAGTATGAATGATAATGAACTATCGTAATACGTACATATATGATCCCGAAAGTGTGATAAATGTAGAAATGCGTGTACATAGTCGATGGTAAATTTGTCAATATAAAATTGATGTATTCTGTAATTTATATATATATATATATATAGTATATATACGTACACGTACATAAGTTATATACAACAGATGAGTTGCTCGATAGTAAACTTTCGAACATGAAAATGATGATGAATGTGAATACAGACTGCATTGATTTCTACTTCGTAGCATAATTTAAATTTACGGGATTGCCTTTTTATTTTGTATTTTGTTGTTCGATTTTGTTTCTGTTGTTTTTCTCTTCTCTTTCTCTGTCTCTTTTTTTTTAATTTTTTGTACCTTCTTTTTTGTTACAATAGCGAACCACTAGCTGCCAACTGAAGTTGTGGGACTTAATGAATATGAATGAAAGGAAGAACATTATGCCACAACACTACGTCATGGCCTTAATACTCTTGACGTTTTATATAACGAGAAAATACCAAGGCGAGCTCTCGTACCTTCGCTCTCGCCCCTTTTTTCCGGCCGAGATGGCGCGTATAAAAAAGGAAGAAAAACAAGAGAAAGAAGAAAAGTCGAAACTTTCGAAGAGGAGAGAAGAATTATGCTTCCTTGCGAGATTACATCGCGGTCGACCGATATCGTTTCCTTATTTTTTTTCTATTTCTCTCTCTCTCTCTCTCTGTCTCTTTTTCTTTCTCTTTTTCTTTCTCTTTTTCTTTCTCTTTTTCTTTCTCTTTTTCTTTCCCCATAAAAGCACATATGCACATGCACAGTTTCTTGAACTATTTTTCTTCCTTGGTTCGCTGCATTACCTGGACAAATGGATAATAAATTAATTGAATAGCATACTCTAGATTTGCAAAGAAAGAGAAAAATAAATAAATAAAGAAAAACTTTGTTCATTTTATAATCCTATCTGAATCTCCCTTTTATAGACTTTTTATTTTATCTCTCTTTTATAAATCCTACGTTTTCCGATTGTGCATAGGAGCTAATGAATCCGTGGAAAGACGAAACTAGCTATGGTGTTTGCGAGCGTGAATAATATATCTCGTATGCAGGGTACTGAAAAAGAGAGATAGAAAAAGAAAATAGAGAAGAAGATTAAAAAAAAAAAAAAAAAGAAAGAGAGAGAAGAAAAACGATAATTCGCATAGCCATTTACAAGTCAAATCTCTCTAACGATGCGACTCATGGAACGTGCCATGTAAAAGGGGCGGTACATATAAAAATAAGAATAAAAGAAGAAGACGGTTATTAAATACCGTAAAAAGAGAACCCTATAACGTTATAAGAACGTTTGGATGGAAAAAAGTATGACGATAAAAGTGATGTATTTATATCGATTTTAACTTTGCTTTCGCGTTACGTGATAAAAATGATTCGCTTACTAACAAATTGAAATTGACAAGGGTTTAGAAAATACAGAGAGAGTGTGAAAGGAAGGCTAGAGAAAAGTAGCTTATCCGTCGTACAATTAGTAAAAATTGGCAAAGAGCTCGAGCCAAAAATCTGAGACTTTTCTAATCAGCAATATCGTAGCTAAGGAAGATACGATAGAGAGAAAGTAAAGAAGAGAAGAAATAAAAGAAAGAGATAAAGGTGGGGAGGAGGAGGAGAAGGTAAGCACGTCGCACGGTTTGCGATCTCTCGTGGGACGTCATCAGCAAGTTCAGGGGTGAGAAGCGGGCTGGTATGTGCCGCACATCCAAAGGGAAGAAGATTAACTGTAGAGTGAGAAAGAAGAAAGGGAGGAAGGAAGGAAGGAAGGAAGGAAGGAAGGAAGGAAGGAAGGAAGGAAAGAAAGAAAGAAAGAGGATTCGCGTACGTGTCAGAGAATCGAGGTTCTTCGATCCTTCTCAAATTCCATGCTTCTCGTCCTTTCCTCGACGAAGATGTTACCTATACACACACGCTCTTATATATTCGAGAATGCGAACAGAGAGAAAAAAGAATTTTCATGATCGGCAAGCTTGTGCGATAATCAAAGATAACGAGTAGAATGTAAAGTAAAATGTATATACATATACTCTCTATTGACATTATTCGAAATGAAATTCGGTTTATGTACACGGGACACGTTCTTATATATTAGATATATCGATTAAATCATATAATACGTATATAGTATCGTACAGCTAAATATATTAAATCTCGTTAATTATATAGGATTTGAATGATGTTTTTTGTTTTGTTTTTTGGGATGGACACCAACCAGCGACGGAGAGGCCGGTCGTATGTTCGACCACGCCAGCGACGTTGCTGATCTGGCACGTGTAGTTCCCGCTGTGCCTAGCGTTGACGCTATTTATCGTGAGGATGCTGGAAAACGGCGGATAGTCGCTTATCTGTATGTCGGCGTTCGTCTCGACGTGGGTAACGCCGATGGCTTCGACGGGCTGAATTTTCGTTTGCGTTTTTGGCTGAACCTTCGTTGCTTGAACAGCTACCACCGAGGCAGTCGATGTACCACCGTCACTTGCTCTGACCTCAATCGGTTTGCCGTCCATCAACCACGTGATGTTGAAAGGCTGGTCACCCTGGCTCGCGGTACACATTAGCTGTGTCCTCATCCCCTCCGTCAGACCGTTTTCGAAATAAAACGGCGAGATCCGCGGTGGAACTATAAACGTTACACGTCTGATGATAATCATGCCACGATCACGTCATCGTATGTGTCGTTCTGTAGAATAGTAGTAACAGTAGCAGTTAGTAGTATAGTCGTAGTAACCGTCGTCGTTGTGGTTTCGTTCCATCCTACCTACATACTTATACAATTTTTATTTATATTTTTTCTTTTTTTCCTATCTCCCTTTTCACTTCCTTATTATTATGCATCGATATTTATTATGCCGATGGATATTACTTTCGGTAACGTACTGGAGTATGTGCCAAATTTTCCCTGGTTCCCTCTTTCCTTCTCTCCCCTCTTCTATTTTCTCTTTTTTTTTGTTTGATCCGTCGTTATGGGTGGCCGCGGTTTGGCTTCATAGAAGACCAACACCAAAAGGGCTCGCGTACGTAACATTTCAATCAATTTTGAATTCTTTCAATAGTCTCTCTACGAGTATCACTTGATTACTCGTAAATGATCGCAGATTATATTACTCTGTTTCGTGTGTAATAATATAAAGAACAAAGCGATATAAAATGTCATGAAATATGTCTTTCGAGAAAGAGTTAACGCGAAAAAAAAAAAGAAAAAGAAAAAGAAAAAAAAAAAGAAGAAAAGAAAAGAACGGAAAGAGGAACTCGGTGGTTAAAATAACAGAACACGTATGTATGGCTTTGCTCTATCCTTTTGTTGTCGCAACCACCTTTAACAACTTTGTCCCAGGCTATGTGCCACGAGAAACGTGACATTATTTTCCTGCTCGCTGTCTGTCTACAGCCCGAGGTGGACTACTCTACTTCGGTACGCACCGGAGTCAGTTCCAACCGCAAAGTCTCGTTATACTTGCTCCTCGTCGTTGTCGTCGTCGTCGTCGTCGTTGTCGTCGTCGTTGTCGTCGTCGTTGTCGTCGTCGTTGTCGTCGTCGTTGTCGTCGTCGTTGTCCATTGTAAGAGCTAATGGAAGGTCACAAAGTGTTGGAAACACGCCGCAAATATGTATCTCGTTTATATTCGCTACTCTTCAACAAAATCTTTTCTCCTATCCTCGATTTCGATCACTTTTTTATATTTGTCACAAAAAAAGAAAAGAAAAAAAAAGAGAGAAACTACATTTTAACGACACGTCGTTACTAAATTGTTAACATAAGATTTTTATTCCTCTTTTTTATAATTATTAATTAACGATTTTATTTATATCGATATTATCGTGCAAATTCGCATTCCTACAATTTTATTTCATACTTTTAATATCCTTAAAAAACTTGACCTAAGTCCAGATTAAATAAGTTCACATTGAATATGAATGTATGAGGTAATTAAGTACGCAATTTATATATTACATTAGAATACGAATAAAAGTATGATAGAAATAACGTGTCGGACAGAAGAAGCGATAATAATTCAATAACCTTACTCGGTACGTAGCAATCTAATGAACTTCATTTTATAAGAACCGATGAAAAATTTAGCCTTTTCATGGGACACGCTAGTAACTAGTTAGTGGACTAAATAAACTGGCTATTTTTAGCTGATTTCAACATTGTTAGTTCAGTTGGTAGAGCGACAAATAACGTGTAGAGAGAGAGAGAGAGAGAGAGAGAGAGACAGAGAGAGAGAATAAAAAGAAAAACCGTTATCCTTTTCCTGCCTACTTTTTTCGTCGTAATCTTCAAAAACGAATCCGTTGCTCGGTTGCTAAAAAAAATAATAAAGTCTAGGGAAAATTCTCTCTCGGTCATAAATATGTGTAATATGGTCTAAGAAGATGAAAAGTGGGTAGTGTAAACGTGGGTAGATGCTTTGGTGAGCACGTTTACCATGAACGGATCACGTTACCAGGGAAAATGAACATTTATGACCGAGCGCAACTGTTAATGTCGTCCAATACGTCTTTATGACGAAACTGGTCGAGCCACGTTGAGATAAGCCATACGAGAAAACGAGGAACACGTTCATAAATTTTCAACCAAGTTCAAATATCCTTGTGGCTTGAGACACTAAGTACTAGCATCAGACTTGTGTTCACCTTTCTCTCATTTTTCCTTATTTTTTCTTTTTTGTTTTTAGCATTTTTTGCTTCTCCTTTCCTCCTTTTATTCTCGTCGTAATTATGAGCATATCCTAACGCAATCATTTTCTTTTCAAACAATTTATAACATTTTGTATCTCGCTTCATTTAACATAAGTACTAAAAGATCATTTAACTAATTGCATTAAAATATGCACAACGAGACACGTGAATATACATTTGATATTATTTAAATAATGTACCTGTAGATATATTTGTAAGTATATAATAAATATGTATAAATATAAATATAACATTAACATAATTATTGATTAGCACATGTAATTGTCTCACTGAAAGAAAATATTTGATGTTATTAATCCGATTTACTTACCAATATCTGCGTGATCGTCGAAGAAATGAAAATCTTAGGACAGAAGTAAACGATCCGAATAAAGTGACGTCAACGATTTTTCTCGATTTTTTGAATAAAATGACAAACGATGAGATAAATAGATTGATCGAGATCGTTAACATCGACTTTGTCCGATCAATTTTGGTTCTTTTACTACTTGCTCGACTAACGATCGTTGTCAATCTAACGACGAATGGGTTAATAATTAGGATGATACTGTGATGACGATGAATGTTACACAAAAAATACAAAAGACCACTCCTCTTGCGAAAAATTCATTTCTACATTAATAGGATATATATATGTATATTTAAATAAGTTATAAGTTTTGAATCAAAGGATTGCTCAAGACGTGTGATGATATAACCATACAACACAATAACGAGTAATAATAAAATTGACGATGATACGAACGAATAAACAAACGTAACACGACTCCTACTGGGAAACGTAATGACGATCGTTTTCAACAAACGATCCTGTTTATATATGAAAATATACGTGTGTGCGTGATCAAATGGATTAAGTGTCAATAATACAAGTACTCAATCAAAAACATATGGATACGTGTTTCCTGATGAAAATATATATATATATATGTCAATGTTGGACGATGCATACATGTGTGCGAGGATTTAAAGTTAATACGAACGATAAAATCTCGTTGCAACATCGAGCATTTTAATACAATAATTAAAAGAAAAGCTTTCAAAGTTTTGAAAGATTAAGGTCCGTTAAAAATAAAAAAAAAAAGATACAAATTAATTCGATCCAAATTAAAAAGAAATCTCGATGTTACAGTTCGATGCGAAATACTTTCTACATATTTAATCAACGGTCGAATACATTAAAAATGTTAGTAACGAGATAATAAAATACTGGCAAAGAGTATATAGATATATATATAATATATAGATATGCTTGTGTGTGTGTGTTTATATATGAATAGTATATAAAGAGTATATAAAAGAGTATATCTCGTTATGTAAATCCGTTCGAAGCGTGCAATTAGGCGTGCAAGAAAACAGCGTGCATGGTTCGAAGTATAGTATACGGTAGAAGAAATAGGAAAAATAGAAGAAGCACAAAAGAAAGAATAAACGTATAGACGCATAGTGAGTTAGAGGATTGGAAAGAATGAAATACAGTACAAAAGAGATAGATAGATAAATAGATAGATAGATAGATAGATATATGGTTAGATAGACAGATATATAGATAGAAGAAGAAAATTGGAAGATAATAGAATGAATATTCGTAGCACGTCGAATACGATGACGCACTTCGTTAAAACAGATTCAGGAATAATTTCAGCTCGTTGATGTTGAAGTAGCACAAATTGGAATTTAATAAGATTTGAATGAGAAATTGCATCAAGTCTTATCGACTCCGAGGTATTTTATTTTCTCCCATATAAGGCTCTCTTCATTTCTTTCACAAATCACTATATACGCGTCTACAATTGTCATTGAAATCTTTTCGATAATGCTAATGCGGAAGATCAAGATGCAATATAATATCGAATCACAATTTAAGGTTTATTATTGAATACGTCACGAAGACGACGTGCCGATCTTTCCCAGCGTGCAACTGCTTTTGATAACAAACGTCTAGCAGAAATTGATCGCTTTATTTTTGTTTCTTTTTTAACTTCAAGTTAAACCGATAGATCGTTACGACGATCTATATATTTATATATGTACGTTGATCGTCGATACGATTTCGGCGATGTTTCAAGAAAGAAAGGAACAAAGAAATAAAGAAAACTTAAAAAAGGATGCAATTTGTCGCGTGTGTTCGCTAGAACGGAGCCGAATTCAAGAGAAGAATTTTCAAAAAGCTTCCGTTTCGACGAGTTTTACGAGATATTTGAAAATCTCTAGAGAAAGAAAAAGAGAGAAAATATCCGAAAGAAGAAATCAAACTCGGGAGCTTCGTCGTTGCTACAGATTTTACTCCTTGTATTTCTTTTATTCAAAGGCAATAAAAAATGAAGAAAAAAGAAAGCAAAACCTTGTCAAACTAAGATACACGAAAACTAACAGACGCGTGAACTATCTCGTACATTCTCAGACGTGTTCTCTCGGGTTCTGTTAAACGTCGGAAAGTAATCAATATAATATATGTATACACGTCACCTAGAAAACGTGAAATCCGTTTATTCGTGAAATATCTATACTGGTCTGTTAAAATGTGAAAAAAGATCGAATTACATACTTTAATTAGATAATATACGAATTCTCGAATGACGAGAAATTAGCGTATGCAATTGAAATTTGTTCCATAGATTACATTTGATAGAATAGTACAAATAATAGAAGGATATTTTTCAAAGTACAGTAAGAGATAGGAATGAATAATTATGAGCAGTGACGTTGAAAGAAAAGCAAACTTTAAGGACGGATTAAATTCCAATCCCATACTTTAACTATTCGTTTCTTGTGAATTCCTATTTTATCCAGTTATTTCATAAAACAAATATTTGAAGTGTATAATAAAATTCTCTTTATATGCTTTCCCTAAAATGCTTAGTTATTTTGCATAAGAGTAAGTATATTTCATGAATTAACTGAATTATACAATTTAACGGTGACATATATACGTAATAGAAATAAAAATACGGCTGAATTTTGGCGAATGCACACACGGCTGCGAAATTATCTCGAGGATACGTGTCGTCTCGTTGAGGGTAGGATAGTAAAAAGGTTTCGGAAGACATTTAGTGACGTCAAAAGAATTCGCTCGACGAGAAAGACACGTGTCAGCGACAAGGAAGATCACAGTAATGTATTAAAGGAAAAGAAAATATATTGGAAAAGTTTGTACCGAAATTTGAAGAAAATTTAAAAGGACAATTTTTCCGGATAATCCAATGGAAGAAAGAAAGTAAAAGAAGGGGAAAGAAGGATAAAAAAAAAGAAAAAAGAAGGAAATAAAAATAAATAAATAAAGAACGAGACAGAGTACACCAACGGTGTGCGTTTACCGTTGACGTGAAGGAGTGCAGAATGAGCGACGGTGGCTGCGCCATTGGTCACGCGACAGGTGTACGTGCCATTGTGCGCGGGTGCGATCGTGCTAATGCTCAGGGCGCTGATAAAAGCGTCATTTTGCCGGATGGTTATCGCCTTTCTCGGGTCGTGGGCTGCGGCTGCTGCTGCTGCTGCTGCTGCTGCTAAGGCGGCGGCAGTACCTTTCTTCGAACCGGGGCTGTTCTTAAGAGACTTGTTAGCAAACGAACCGATGTTCTCTCCGTTGTTAGCACGGTTTGATGACGCCTCCTGCGACGTCGTTCTGATTGTCTCTATCGGGACGTTATCTTTCAGCCACGTGAATGTTAGTGGCAGATCGCCAGTAGCGACCACGCACTGTATGCTAGTACGGTCGCCTACGTTTAAATCGCGAGCAAAACTGAAAGGCGTGATTTTAGGTGGCACTGAAAAGACAACAACAGAAAACAGAAAAGGTAGGCATTCCGTTCCGAAGCAGTAGTGTTTTTCTTTTAAGACGCTGCGAGAGAGACAGAGATAGAAATAGATGGATAGCAAGAGATAGATAGATAGATAGATAGCAAGAGAGAGAGAGAGAGAGACAGACAGAATGATAGCACAGGTGTCCAGAGTTTTCCTCTTTTTCTGTTTTTCAATTTTATGTGCTAGCTCAAATTTTTCACAATGAATACTAAATTATGTATAATACATAAACATATATACGCTTGCATTTTGTATGCTTCTAGAATATTTAGTATACTCCAAATAGAGTACTTCGAAGAATCTATCCAAAAACTTCAATCGATTTCAGTCACGAAGCCTTACTTACAAGCATATACGTATATGTATATATAATACATAGTAAAAGGCTCGACCATTGCTGCCGGAATTAAGTCTTTAGGAATCCTTTGTCTCGAGTTTGAAGAGAGGATATTAAACGATCGCAAACATTACCGGTTATAGGTATAAAGAGATAACGATTGTTTGGAGATTGAATAAACGTATAAAGAGAGAGAGAGAGTGATAAAGAGAAAGAAAAGTTATAGTATAATGGGAGAGAAAGCGAGATTATATACAGTTATCCGGCAGCACTGGCGAAGATGAAAGCAACTTCGTCGAATACCACATAGGTACCACTCTCCTCCTTCACTCCTTTCACCACCTCCTCCACTTCATCCTCCTAACTCTTACTATTTAAGCCTTTTAACCCCCGCTTGAAATTAACGCTCGTCTTTACGACGACTACGGGATTACCATCTTTTAACTCTCTCTCTCTCTCTCTCTCTCTCTCTCTCTCTCCCTCTCTCTCTCTTTCTCTCTGTCTGTCTGTCTGTTTGTCTGTCTCTCTTTCTCTCTCGCTCTCTCTCTCTTTTTCTTTTTTTTTCATTTTCTCTTTATCATATTCATAATATTCATGTTAACGAAACAACAAGTCTGTATCGTATCTTCTTTTTACGAAACGCATCGATATACGTTAGTAAGTTTTTTAATGAGAGGAAAATGGCAACATGATATTCTACGAGATTTAAAGATATCTGAGCACGATTTATCTGTAGAAATAGATAGATAAAGATAAGACGAGACCAGTAGACTATGGAATCCATCGACTTAATGACAATCTTTTCTGTATCTACCAAAGACTGACACTTTCTTTCATATAGTGATATATATAAAGACATAGAGCATAAAAGGAAAAGGGAAAGATAAAGAGAGAGAGAGAGAGAGAGAGAGAGAGAGAGAGAGAGAGAGAGAGAGAGAGAGAGGGAGAAAGGAGGCGTGTAATTAAATGCTTGATTAAAAAGGATTCCTTTAATAATAAAGAATGCTGTCTTTGATCTTAAAGCAACTTGTTACAAGAGTACACGAGCGGATAAATATGGACAAGAGCAATTTTATGCTGGCCGCACTCGCTCAATTTTCCAACTTCCTATCAGTTGTTTTCTCGTTTTATGAAAAGTATCTCACGATAAAAACTACTACATCGATCTCTGATATTTTCTTCTTTAAGCCAACCATCGAATTGAAAAGCTCTTTTCTTTACTTTTCTTTTCTTTTTTTTTCTTTTTTTTTTTCCTTTTTTTTCCTTTACTTTCTTTTTTTTTCTTCGCGTTTCTTTTTCTTTTCTTTCTATTCTATTCTTTTCTTTTCTTTTCTTTTCTTTTCCGTTTCTTTTCTTTCGAATTGCTCGGCACCATAGAGAAAAAGTCGATCTATCGATGCTTGGATTCATTCGTGATCTACTTTTCGAACTTCTTAACCTTCCCTTTACTATCATGAAACTCGTCGATGCGTTGATCGGCCATGTAAAAGACAGCAAGTTTTATTTCGAATCGGGGACGCGAACAAGCCGTAACTTCGATTAAACGTTCCTTTATTATACCCTAGCAATGCCCTTCTCCCTCTCCTTTTTCCCCCATTCACGAGACTTTTATCCTTTAAAGCATCCGGAGATTGCATCTAAGATCGAGGCCTTCATCCTTATGGTCTCATCAAATTTGCGATATAATCTTAATGTACACTTTTTATTATATTGCAAATTATAATTATTTTTTTATCTATAAAATATATATATATATATATATATACTATAATAAGCATAATATTTATATCAATATTTATGCGATATATACGTATATATATACAGAAAAAATATATTAGATTGTTCGAAAGAGGTAATTTCCTTGTCTTCAATAGTAAATAAAAGAAAATTATTTACATAATTGAAAAATGAAAAGTGTTTTAAATGATCGGAAACTGTAGAGTTTAATAAATTTAATCTCTCAGATATTTCTCGCTTTATTATAATTACAATTAGCATTTACCAATGTATGAAATATCGAAAAGCAATTTTGATATTAGAATTCACTTAAAATATCGTCTCACATAATTTTGTTCTCGCTTGCATTGCATTTTTTACTTTAACTAAAAAGTAAAATATAATACAACGAAAATGCTGAATTTGATTTTTTCATTTTTTGACGAGATGCCAAAAAAAAGAAAACTATTTGCACGATAAACAAAACTACTTTTCGAACAATCCGATATGCATGTGAGAAATCAAAATGATAGCAAAATCAACACATATCATTGTTTCGATCATCCGGTACATATATACACAGGAATCTGTACACGCACTCGAATACATTAAGCTGTCGTTAATTATCATCTAAATCTTCATAAATTTAGAATCAAAAGTGAACAAATTTCTCGCAAATTGTAAAAAAAAGAAGTTGATTTAAATTTTTAACGAAGCTTCATGTATGTCGTGTGTTTGGAATGCTACATTTTTTTTTTTCTATTTTTTTTCTCTTCTCCCATTTTTTCCTTTTTTTCGAGGGGTGAGGAGATATGTACACGAACGTACAGCGTGTTCAAAATTATAAGTTAACATTTTATCACCGTTTGAAAGATATCATTTTCTTATTCGTAATTAACACAATCATTATAATTTGAAATAAGAAGACATCAAATTTGCACGACAAAACATTAACGTATAACTTCAAATGCACATATCCTATATATATGTATGCACTTACAATTAGGTGTATACATATGTAAGTATATGTACAGATAGAGAAATATATATATGTATATATATATATATATATATATATATATATATATATACACAATATACATATATGTATAGTATATGTATACGAAGTAGTATAGAGCGGTTTAAGGCGAGCGCGTGCAAGGACAGATGCTTCAGCGATGCAAGTGAAGTGCTGTGCTCTGTGCGTGGGTCATTTCCGGGACATTCAGGCACACAGATACGCGCACACGCGCATAACAATGTTCATTACTTTTCTCTTAACTATTTACGTTTATGTAGGTAAATCCCTGATAAATGTTAAGGAAACTTTGGAGACTTGTTTTCACTCCTATAAAGTAAACGAGAATCCTGGCCTGAATTCATTAATGTGTCTTGTACATTTTGTATCGTGTTTTCAAACAAAAGATGCGTTACAAATGAAAATTAAAACAAAATGTATGAGAAGAAAAAGAAGACAAAAAAAAAGAATGAACAAAATACCTTTTTCAATATAATATCAAGTCAAACGAGACAAATCTGTAGTGAAATTTGTAGAATTTTGTTATTGTCTATTGTATTTTGCAATGAAAATTGTAAAATGAAAGATAAATAAAAAAATATAGAAACTAAAAGTAAATTACTATCGCGCGAGTTAGCGCATAGGTTGATCAAAAGGTACGATTAAAACCCAAAATCGATAATTCGTTGTTTCGTCCGCGTCATTTCCGCACGTCGCAGTGCGAGTTTCCTCGTCGCGATTTTGATAGGAACGAACGACCCTCCTCCTCGACTAGTAATAGTATAGTCGACGAAAGTGCAACAACCGTTCGTATTCGTAATGATGTAGGAGAATCCGTTTCGTCTGTTTGGTTTATGAAATATTAGCAAATCAAATGACGTCTCGTGTAGTGCTTGAAAAATGAGATTAATTAGACGATTGACG
Organism: Polistes canadensis; assembly: GCF_001313835.1. Classification (NCBI taxonomy): domain Eukaryota; kingdom Metazoa; phylum Arthropoda; class Insecta; order Hymenoptera; family Vespidae; genus Polistes; species Polistes canadensis. The sequence goes on along the minus strand of NW_014569701.1, from coordinate 228,429 downwards.
TTTCCCATATCATACTATTTTTCGATTCCCTTTGATTCGAGAAAAAGAGGACTGAAAAATAAGAGAGAGAGAGAGAGAGAGAGAGAGGGAGAGAGAGAGAGAGAGAGAGAGAGAGAGAGAGAGAGAGAAGGAAGATTTCAATTGAATCGAATATACTTTTTTTATTTCGTTCTTTCGCTCGTCAAATCACTGGTTTTTTCACTTTCCCACTCTTTCTCTTTCTTTTTCTTTATTACTAACACCCCTCTATATATAGATAGGTACACATTCAATCGTTCTACGTGCGTTGTACAACGAGCTTTTGCCATTAATTCGTTCTCATATTGTACCACGTTTAATTATCGTAAAACGATAATACGATTCGTAGCTGAAAGCGCATTGAGGTAAAGACATTCTTCCGCCACGCTATGGTTGAATACGTCGTTTAACATCATCCATTGCTTATCCAAACGATCTAGAATATTTTTTCGCGTTTGAATCGAGCGATCGATCGATTTTATGAACAATACGATTCAAAATTAAAATATAAAGTAAGTAACCAAAAGTTATGATATTTTTGTTCTATTAATATTTTCCTTTTTTTCGAAGAAAAATATAGAACTCAAAGAATTCGTGTAAGTGTAACGTGCGTGGGTCTAAGCGTGTAAATACGTTTATCCTGGCCATAGTAATCTCGATAGAATAATGATAATAATAATCACGTCATCGAGATTGATGAACTTTCAAAGATTCACGTAATTCCTGGAAGTTGCATACAACGCGATAAACATAGAATTCGTTGGGTAGGGCTCGTGCGATGTTGTCGCATGATAATCAAATCTGTCCAAACAGTAGACTCGAGTCTGCGTTTGATCCCGTAAAGCTAATAGAAACATTGTATGAAGATAAATCTGGTGGTGTCTGTCAAACCAGCCGCTCGATTATGTATACATAAATTACAATGAATATGATCGATAAATGAGTAAGGGTTGCAAAATGAATATCTTCAAATACGATTAACTTGATTGATAATATCCTTCGAATGATTCTATATAGATAGTTAAGGAACAATCATTCATTTGATTTTTCAAATTGGTAGCTTCTTTCATCCTAAAAATTCGAAAAAAATCACACATTTTAATCCCAATTTTCTCGATAAATTACGATATTTTCTCTTTAATAATAAGATTTGTTGAAAACAAGAGTCGTGTGACATTAAGGATTCTCTTATAATGTCATCTCTTAAGTTCACACCTGTAAAAGACTATCATACTTCGATGATCCTTATTTTACCCTAAAACCCATCATATAAGACTTTGGGAAAGTGACGTTGGAAAGACGTAAAAGATAAAGACTTGGGGATAGATCCTATACGAAAGTTAAAGCCAAACTATTGATTGATAATATTTTTGACAGGTTACGTCGAGAAAATTGGGCTTACTTATAGAGTTTTAATGGACAAGTAGGAAAATGTCAACAATTTATCATCCTATAAACTAAGGGGAAAGAAATGAATTAGTTTTGATGAATTTCATAATTAGTTTTGTTTAATGAACGATCGATTAATTGTTTACTCACCTAAAACACGAATTTCGACGGATCGTTGTGAAGTAATATTATGCTTGTTTCTGGCAGTGCAGGTGTACGTGCCTTGATCAGCGGCACGTTGTACGGTGTCGATGAAAAGAGTACCATTCACAACTCTTTGTCTCATATTAGTTGGCAGTTTTACGTTACCTGTCAGGATCGTAATTAATAATTGGACAAAAACAAAATTAGCTGTAAAATTTAGTGGAGAAAATTTTCTACAACGATGAAAATTCTTGGCTTAAGTAAACTTACCTTTTTCCCATACTATTGATTCGATGGGGTATCCAGCTACAGGACATTTGATATATAGTTGCTTCCCAGCGACCGCTGAGACGGTCGACATGGGTCTGACATATGGCAATCCTGAGATTGAAAATTATAGAAAATTCCTTTTAACTTATACTCAAACTATTTGATCTATAAAAGGAAATGAAGTGCTAGTGACAAGTTCGCAAATATACAGGACGTAAAATATCATTCGATATTCTTTTTTTATCGATATCCTGTATACGTACTAAACAAAAATAACAAACCTCGAGGAAAAGAATATTTTCGATAAAATATCAAAAAAGGGGGGATATATAAAATTAAAATATATATATATATTACAATTTTCTTCAACGACCAAATAAAAGATTAAACGATCGAACGTTTTCTTCTCGGACGGATTAATCCTTCTCACCCCCGTCTGTTATTAACTCACCGTAAATATTCAGTCTTGCTGAATGTTTCGAGTCCCCTGCTCTACTGCTAGCAGTACACTCGTATTCTCCACCATCCTCTGATTTAACCGATGTGATGTTAACGTGGGATATTACGTCTCCGTACACGGTCACGTATTGGCCAATCAGAAGCCTGTCGTTTTGTGGAAGAGGAAATCCATCTAGCAGCCAGGAAATTTGCGGCGTAGGATTACCCGCGGCGCTGCATTTCAGAGAAACCGATGGTCCAGTCTGCATTGTCTGTTCGATAAACCTGTAGACCAGCTGTGGTGCGATCTCTGTTAACAAACGTTATGCTTTAGATTATATACAATTGAAAGCTTGGAAATAATATTTGTTAATCTTCTTTCATTCTCCCGCTTGTATTTTATTATTCTTCTCTCTCTTTCTCTTTTTTTCGTGTTTATATCGTTGGTTTATTATCACTTTTTTAAATTCGTAAGAAAATTTACTTTTACTTGACAATCTCTATTCTCTTTATTATACATATATTTCTAGCTACCGTATTCAAACAATTACATTAAATAAATAGAAGAAAAAAGAATCAAAAAGAAAAAAACAGACCGAAGTCGTTCCTAGGAATATAGAAACTTACGCTTAGATCATATAATTAGTTGGTCGAGTTTTAATGAAAAATGTTTTTGGAACAAACTACGTGTATTCTACAATATTTTATAAGAAAGATGAGATTGAAGAAAGAGGAAAGAAGAAGCATCTAAATCAATCTGATAGAATATACCATAGTATCGGATTTTTATAACTTCTTTTTCAAGAGTATTTTTTATTTTATATTTTACATGGTTTCTCTATGAAATTTCAATATTCCCTAACAAGAAAGAAAGGAAAGAATAAAAAGAGAGAAAATAGAGAGAGAAAAAGAAAGAGAGAGACAGAGAAAAATGAATGAGTTTAAAAAAATAATATAAAATAATTGAAAGATGAAAAATTCCGATGTTCTGGGATAATAATATAGATATCTCTACGGTGAAACTGCATTCAAAGATACTTTACGTTTTAGCAAGTCGCGTAACGAGCTGTAGCTTGCATTTGCTAATAAATTCATGAACTTTATAAGGCTAGTACACAAACACACACACAAACTCAGAGTCACACACATATCCTTGCGATAAGATAACGTTGACTCTCGTCAAAGTTTTCGCATACATTCATAGTTTCCGCACATCTGAATGCTACCTCCTCTCCTTAAGATCCGCATTGTCAAGACAAAATTTCTCATACTCTTCCTCTCTCTTTTCTAAGCTGTTTATTATACTATTACAAAAATATTTATTCAATTAAAAGCTTTTAAAAGTATATTTAAATTACATCGATGAAATTATTTCATATTCACATAAAGTCTGCGAAATATATTTTTTGTCTACGTTGGATTAATTTGAAAATTAAAATCCGTACATGAGTTCGATAAATAGAGAAAAAAAGAGGAGAAAGAGAGAAAGAGAGACAGAGGGAGAGAAAACAAGACGTCATCATTGCCGTTCGTTCGGTGGCAACAATTTGCGTGTGTTTTATTAAAAGAGCGGGTTTCTTCAAGAAGATCATTAGTAAATTAACAGTTACGCCTCTTCAATTAGACCACGTAATTTTTGCGCAAAAGAAAAAAACCTTGTGTTTCCTGTATCTTAAATCAACCAATTTAAAATGCATTTAAAAATGGACACACAATGAACCTACGCGTACTTTTCCAACGAAGGTTAAAACAAAAAATGTACATAGGGTAGACAGTGGACATAGTGAAAATAAGTTAACTACCTATTCGTCCTGTATTCTTTTACTTTTTGTTGTTTGCCTTTTTAAAAGAAGAAAAGAAAACAAAAGTTAAGGGAAAGAAAATGAAAAGAAAATGTCTTGTAGTTTAATAATTTCGTCGACATTCTAGTCGTTGTTTTTAATACTAAAAGTTGAAAAAGTAGAAAAAAAAAAAAAAGAATAGAAAATGAAAAAACAGAAAAAGAAGGAATACGAGGGGAAAAGAAATAAAGGAACAAAGAATAATACAAACTCGTGGAGAATTGATCGTTTAAAACAGTAGAGCGGTCGAGTGGTGTTGCTTATTTTTCTCAAAAGCTCCGTATTTTTAGTAGTATAATTGACGAGCGGTCAGACAGACGGGTACGTTGGTATTTTCCGACGCGAGAATAAATGCTTGTATAAAATGAAAATGATGAAATCGCAAAAAATAGGAATAGGAATTTAATTGAGAGTCGCTATTGTTTGATTTCGAAGAGAGAACAAAAGGCATTTGTATATACAATGTAGGTAATACAACTATGCCAAATCCAATATACGTAACATCATTTTCTATTCCTTTCTGATTTCTTTTTTTTCATTTCATTGATTGATCAAATATATGAAAAAAGAAGTCATTTTGTTTTCCGATCGATTGGCCCGAGTGATATAAATCTAAAAACACTGGGAAGGAAAAATATGTGAAAGAAAGATATAAAAAAGGCGGACGAGAGAAAAAAGCACGCATATCTATATGCAAATATATACACACACAGAGAAAGAAAGATAAAAACGATGTGAAAGTGTGCATAAAAGAAAATATATTCTAAGTGAAAGGTCTTTTTTTATCTCCCTCTCTCTCTCTCTCTCTCTCTCTCTCTCTCTCTCTGGTCGCTTTTGCAGGAGAAGTTGCTTCTCGCGAAGATGGTTTAGCCCCTGACGTATCTATGACGCATAATAAATAGATGACTCGGTAGAAATGCAGGGCGATGCGAGATCGTGCCCGGTCGAGAGCGGCATGCAAAGCATCGGCAAAACCGCAGGAATCTCGTTAGCGTATGCAAATCCAAGGTGACGGTACTAACTATCCGATCGTGCTGCGGGCGATCTTCCACAGCACTCACCTTACCCCTTATACCTAATGCACGCTCGATGCCCTGCAGCTTAGAAATCATGGAGCCGAGAAGAATCCTAATGACAAGGTAATACGAACCTGTCCTCCGCTATCTAACTCACTCACTCATTCGCTATAACATGTTCTCGTCTTCTACAGCTTCACCTTCCTCCCTGAAGGTCGGTAGTGAGAGTTACTAATTGACGGTCGCGTCGGTAGGGAACTTCGTTCACCGTAATTGAAGCTTTTCTAGACCCTCTACACACGATCTAGTTCCGCCTCTGAACTGGATAAAGGTTCCTATGGCAAATCGTTTCGTTTGCTACGGCAAATCGTTTGCTACGGCAAATCTCGGAGAAATAGTCGATACTTTGACAATGGATTTTCCGAACTCTCTCTTGCTTGCGTACAGAAAATGAAAGAAAAGTGGGCTGAGTAGAGAGAGGACACGCTTTTTCGAATATCAAAGATAGGCAGATCGAGAGAAAGAGAAAGATAACGAGTAGCGAGAGTACGCGCTTTGCCCCGACAACGAGTAGTAATAGTAGTAGTGCACTACGCTATTCTCGACGCCAGTAGTCTAGCCAAGCCATATTTCAAACACATCACTTGAGAAAGGAAACTACGTTTTCCCCTAGGACAATTCGAGTTTCTACTAATTAATTACCTTGACGATTATATTAGAGGAAGTTTATACCTTGATTGAGTTAACTATAAATTAGAGACAGAGAGAGAAGGAGGGAGAGAGAGAGAATCTTTCCAAAGGACTAGAATTGATAAAGTATGAAATATCAAAAGATTCAATTGATTTATGTTTTTTATCACTCCTATATTCGTAACCAATCGCGAGACACTTTAAAAGGTGTTTCTCTTAGACTGAGATTTCTCCAATTACCTGTCTCAATCAAAAGTGAAAATAATTTCGCTTTCTGATATCTAATAAAGTGGCAACTTGGATGAAACCAAAGAGGAACGAAAGAGAGGATAAACGAAGAGTAAATAGGAGAGAAAGAGAGAGCTTCATTTGTACTTTCTTTTGGCCGTTATTCTAGGTATTCTTTTCGTTTCCTTTTTTTTTCCTTTTTTTTAACTATTGTTTCTATCCAACATTCTTCCTAGTATAACTTCTTGGAATAAGAGCTATAAACGATTTCAAAAGATAATTTCAACTCTTAGACGATTATAATAAAAGTTAGCATACGCGATGCTATAGTAAGGGTTAATGGCCGGGAAAGTTACTAAGGTATACCTATAGGTATATTACCTCTATAAGGAAGAACTTTTGAATGAGACGTAAGAATAACACGAGCTGCCAATATCAATGATATCGTTTGATACAACTTTTCTTATCTTTTTCCTTTCACACTTTGTTTTACACTGTTAGCAATCAAAAATCATTCGTTAACCAAAACGATAATAAAAAGGATTCCTTTTCGTACTTTACATAGTTAGGTAGAGATGGGCACATATACCTACTCTTAGAAATATCTCACGTAATTTAATTGAAATTCTCATGCGAAAAAGATTTTTTTTCCTTTTTTCTTTTTTAAAAACGTTGAGAGTACGTCTAGTCCCGTTGAATATCCACTTACGCGATAAAAGCGCACGATCCCCATGAGATTCCCCCATCGCGAAATCCGAATTTGCGGGCGTACTCATTAGACATAATGGCGCAACGGACAAAGGTTCTCCTACTCTACGTTCAACTCTCGTTACAATCTGAAATTAATTTCAAACGATACGTCCACTGTTTTTCTTTCTTCCTTTCCTTCCTTTCTTTCCTTCCTTCCTTCCATCCTTTCTTTTTATCTTTATGTTTTCCATTAGTATGACCAGAATCAGAATCCAAGTGGAAACTTACTTTACGAATTTTGAATTACTTACTTTACGGTTTTGAAATCGGTTTCCGACAAATTTAACGAAGCAAAGTTGTTAAATAATGTAACGAAATTGAAGTCATTTTCGTTCCATCTTAAGCGACGAGGATCAATGTTCGATTGATTTTCATTTCTCTCTCTCTCTCTCTCTTTTTCTCTTTCCTTCTTGTTTTCTTTCATTTTTCCTGCCACCATATATCGAAATAAATGGATTCAATTTAGCAATAAATTTTATACCTCCCGTCGAAGCCGCGTGCATTGTTACAAACGCGTATGCGTGTGCGTGTGTGTACCTATCAGGAAAAAAATGAAAAAAAAAAGGAAAACAGAAAAGTAAAATAAAATAAAATAAATAATAGTAAAATAATAAAATGAAAATTAAAAACAGGTAAAAAAATATCACCTATTTTCACGAATTCAAAGTTTTAATATTGATAGAGTAAATGTGATACGGTAAATTTGATACGCGGCTAGAAATATTCATATTGCATTGGACGTTAGTAAGAGAAAAGTACCGGAGGGGGATAGATCGAGAGCGAAGGAAAAAGTATAAAAATAACAATTTTCTGTAGCACCGTTATTCGTCGGATACAATTTCACGCTGAAAAATACATTAGCAAACGCATCGATCAAAACCAGATATATGTACCCATGTGAATCTCGACCGATCGAAATGCTCTTTACATTGCCTTTTCACTTGTAACAGTTCACCGTTCTACGAATGGACCATTGTGCGAGCAAATAATTAAATACAAAAAAATACGATATATATCATAGTTATATTATATCGACAACAACAAAATAAATATTCTATATCAAAAGTAATTTATGCAAAATATCATTTCGTCATATATAATAAATTCCGCAATGTTTTTCAAACGTGTTAGAAGGTGACGATAAACCAGATGATTCGTTGGATTATATTTTAATTGAATTCTTCGGATTCGAACTATCGAACAAACGAATAGGAAACGTGCCGTCTATTCAAATGGTATCGTAAAGGAGTATTTTTTTTTCTTTAACTCGAAATATAACTTCTGACCTATAAAATAAAAGATATATATATATATATATAGAGAGAGAGAGAGAGAGAGAACAAAAAAAAAGAGATACGGGAGAACTATAATTTTTCTTTTGCTTTCTCTCTTTTTTTCTGTTCTAACGTTAACTCTTCCATTTATATCGAAATTACAATCCGAGCGAACCGACTAGCATATCGAAAGACAAAGAAAGAACAGATATTACTTTGCCGCGATTGAGAGTTAGAATGAGAGCGAGAAAAAAGATTGAACAATTCACGCGATGAAATTTTAATCGTTCGTTTGACAACGAGAGAGTCACGATACGCGTTAGTTTGTGTCCTTTCTCGTACTTCTGATATTAATTATCTCTCTCTCTCTCTCTCTCTCTCTCTCTCTCTCTCTCTCTCTTTACCTCTCTTTAATCTACGCAAAAATGAAAACAAGAAAAGATCCTAATCGAGAAAATACTCATTAGAAATAAATTCCATTAGCACTTAACGATCGAACTTTTCGAACTTTTCGCCATCGGTGAATACGAGTAAAATTTTAATCTCGACAGATTAAGAGAGAGAAAGATAGAGAAAGAGGAAAAAGAAATAAAAAGAAAAATTGATAGAGAGAGAGAGAGAGGGAGGGAGAGAGAAAAAGTAAAGAGTAATGCTAATACAGAAACAGGTAGCAAGTTCGAAAGTACAAAAGCCGAGTGAACGGCGTTGTTCGGTCGGTAACGTGTTATCGGAGGACGCGCACACATTGACCATGGGCTGCGTATGGGGGTTTTGTAATTAAAACCATTCGAGGTTCTCGTATTCGCGCGATTATCGTTGACCAAATGGTTCCTGCTTCGGCGCTGAACTACTGCGAGAGAAGGTTCCAATTGGAAAAAGCTAGACCATTCAAAATCGGTTTCTCCTCTGCGTGCAAAAATCCCCACCTACTTTTGTCCGTCCATTTCTTTCCCTACCACTTTTTCCTCCTCTTCTTTCTCTCTCTCTCTCTCTCTCTCTCTCTCTCTCTCTGTCTCTTTCTCTCCCTCTTTATCTATCTATCTTTCTCGTTCTAAACCGCAGCGATTCGTGATGATGATGGAAAATACGTTACGATGGAGTGCCACGCAAACCGGCGGGAATTCTATAGGGAGAAAAAAAAAAGTTCTGCTGCATTAACCGTCGTCGTGCAAGCTATCACCGTCGAAGCCATTCGTTCGACAAACAAATGTTCACCATAGCGACGCCTTGCAATTCCCTTGCATTAGACAACTCGCCAATATGACCAAAAAAGAAATTCAAAAAGCAAAGATACTGAGAAAATAAAAGAGAGAGAGAGAGAGAGAGAAAGAAGAAAAGCAATGAGAAAATAAGACGTAAAAAAAAATAAACGCTTGCTTAATCACCTGATGTTTTTTCCTGGCTGTTCTTTTTCTCCCACTACACCCCTCCCCACCCCCGATCTTTGCCCTATCCTTCCCCTTATTTCTTGCTCATTCTTCGATCTTCTCCCTTCTTTCCTCCCCTCTATTTTATTTCATTTTATTTGTATTTTTATTTTCATTTTTATCATTCATTGTTTTTTTAAAGCAAATCGATTTAAAAAAATGTGAAAGACGTTTCCGCAATTCAGCAGGAAAATTTAACGAACGTCAATTCTAGTTGAAAAATGGGTGTAGTTTGCATACGACTTCATTGTAATTGAGGCTTGTGCAAGGTAATCGCGAGCTATGATCCAAGTCGGAGAGAAAAGAGGAAAGAATAAAGAAAGAAAGCACGAAAAAAGAGAGGGAGAGAGAGAGAGAAGATAGAAGATTGCAATGGAGAAATGTAAGCTTCGGAATTTTGTTTTTTTTTTCTTTCTTTTACGATCAAGTTAAGCGAAATGCGATCCAAGTTAAACCCCATGCCGGGCCGTTTATCTTTCAGTCAATCTTATCGACTCGTCGAAAAGAAAGCACTCTTCAATTGTTCGTCTTTTTTTCTCTTTTGCTCTTTGACAATTGTATTTTATATATACTACTAGTACTATTACTACTGCACTGTGATATAAATCGAGTTAACGAAATCAAACTAATTTACATAAGAAATTGACGATTTTAATCTAATCTTGGAATAAAATTTTGTTTGGAAATAAATATTTGCTTAAAGAAGTACTATAAAGGGAGACAAAATAATAATAATAATAAAAGAAAAGGATTCTTATTTAGTTTGGTTTTGATTTTACGTTGAATATCACTTGGCTACATTTTCGGTACAATACGTATAATACAAGTACAATAGAATAAAGTACAGTATAGTATAATCTAGCCTCGAGCTTGAATTTTGTTCGCGAGAGAGAGAGAGAAAGATTTAGGTAAAGGCACAAAGACTACTCACCACCCAACCGCAATTCTGCGATTCCTTGGGCCATTTCGTACTCGTTCCTGACGAAGCACTGGTACATGCCCCGATCTTCGCGTGCAACCGACGTCACGGAGATACGTTCCCTCGAAACTGCGCTCACGCGACCGGCCGTTCTCAATGGCTGACCATCCTTCAACCAGTAGAGTGCTGCCTGTGGAAATCCACTTGCGCTGCACGTCTGAAAACGAGTTTAGAAAAGAAGCCTCGATGAGAATAAAAAGTAAAGAAGGAGGAAATGCAATACGGGACCCTTCTTTCCTACAGTCCTAAAGAATTTTGAACGATCCCATTGAAATGCTAATTATATTTTTTATGAGACACGATAATATTCTTTTATATTTCTTTTCTATATATAGAAGAAAATTTAATGAAGATATATATATATAGTCTGTAAATACCTTCAATTGTCGAATATACTATTAATGAGAAATGAACAATTGTTATTTGCTACTAATCGATTAAGCTAGTTTTAACAGTAAACAATGAAACTTAACAAAGAGTAAAGCTTATTTTGGCGTTGGCCTAAATTCACACCGTGTTCCGATGTGAATAACATAGTAATTGGATTTTCGACTATCCACAAAATTGTCTAATTCTAAATAAATATTGAATTACCAAATGAGCAGGCTTTCCAAGATCGACCGTTTGAATAGCAGGTTGGACGTGAACACTGAGAGGTGCAGAAACAGTCAATCTAATTTCTAAAGTCTCGGTGCCTTCGGAGTTACTAGCAATGCACATGTAGGATCCAGCGTCATTTTCTTGGACTCCCTGTATAATTAAAGAACCATCTCGAATGATGTAGTGCCCGGAAGTATCTTCGATCGGTTCTTCTCTTTGATTCCTGTTGTAATACCATCTGGGACAAAAATATATTTCACGAGGTCAAATACTTTCTTTTTCCACTAGAATAGAAATAAGAAAAGGAGAAGGCGTGCGTGAAATCGAATATTTCCTAACAGATTTCCTCGGCATCGGAGAAACGGGCTTAAGTAAATCCACGCTCGGATGGTTTCCTTGAGTAAATATAAATGTTCTCTTATCTGAAATCGAGCGATGAAATGAGAAACGGGAAATAAGAAGGACTAGAATTTTCTTCGTTCTCGAGAAAATGAAAAGATGTAAAAGTATAACACGTGTGTAGGTGCATGTGTGTATTAACGGTCTCATGTCAGACATGATGTTTCCCTAGATATATAACACACACACACACAGTTCACTATATATAATAGTGAACTCCGGGGCGTATCTCTTTGGCTTCGAAAATTATAAAACTATATTACCCGAGTGAATCGATATATCGAGCATACAAAATTGAAAGTAAAAATAGACAGTGTGAAGCTGATAAAACAAACAAAAAATAAACTAATTGAAAAAAAACAATTAATAACATAAGTTAAAGACTGAAACGACGAACGATATGTTAAAACCTGCGAAAATGAGGTGGAAATGTTCGTCGAATATGGGAACCGAAAAGCGTATCTCTCCGTTGCACTGGACCACCACAAAATAACTACGGTTTCGAATGAAAACAGAGAATGCACGGTGCTCCCATGAATTGTAACTATGCCGTAACAATACTCTCTTTCTTTCTCTCTCTCTCTTTCTCTTTTCTCTATGCAAGCGCACATATTTTGCGGAGATATGCAACACACGCCTGCCAGTGCGATAGACCGTCCTGTTGTTTTCAAAACATTCGCGATTAAATATCGTGTGAAATAAACGCAGAATTGTTCCTCATCCTCATCCTCCTCTTCCTATTCTTTCTAATAATCATCATCATCGTTGTCATAGTCAATAATTGTTATTATTTACATCCATTCTAATGCCTAACATCATTAACAAAAAGGAAGACCTTTCTTTTTTACGAGAGGGATACAAGCGGTATGAGGTACTTCTCGAGCCGTCTACTTTTTCTTTCCATTCTTCTCATTTTTTTCTCTCTTTCATTTTTTCTCTGTCTCTCTCTCTCTCTCTCTCTCTCTCGGCAATCTATTATTAAACGAAGGAAAACTCAACGTACCGTTGGAAAGATTCGTGGCGAGTCGACGTCACTGAAGCTTCAAATATTCAAGAATAAACGCAACTGGATAGTAGAAGAACGCACCACTACCATCTTCTTTATATATATTTGTGATTCTTTATTGTTCTTGTATATACATATATATATCTATATTATACCTTATTCCAAATAACATCGTCCCAACGTGTATCTTGTATTTTGAAAAATATGAAAAATTCACTTATTCACGATCAGCTCATATTTTTCCAGATAAAAGTGGAAAAAAATCAAATATATAATAAATACATTGACAATTTAATTTGATTTTTATTGACGATTAATCTGATTTCAAGTATATCAAAAAGTTTGATATCGTTTTAACGAGAGAGAGAGAAAGAGAGTCAGAATATTTACTAAACATGATTGATTCGTTTCGTATCACTTAAAAAAGGAAAAATAGAAATAAATTTAGATATTTTGTTTTCATCCAAATGACAAGTTAAAAAGTTTGAAGAGATAAATAAAAATTACCGACCGATGTACGCACAATTGACGTTAATTTTGTCGAAAACAATTGTCAAAATGTTTCCCATTCGTCGGAATTGATTGGTAAAGTGGTAAAAGTTAGTAGATTCAGAGTGAAATATAGAAAAGGTAAGCACTTCTATTTACCTCTTTCTTTCTTAATCACTCAATATCTTCGTTCCATTTTTTTTATTCTCTCTCTATCTCTCTTTTTCTATCCATTTTTCTCTATTCGACAATTCCCAGAGAAGTCGAGCTTTCTCGCAACGAATGACCTCGTGTGGTTTGGAAAGCCACAAAGAGTGAGAGAAGAACACCCGTGGTGGTCCTCCAGGCACGGTTTCTTGCTTACTCTGCCCTCAGAGGTAAGCGAAGATTAGCGCGTGGAAAAGAAGCACGACAACGAGAAGTGGAGAGAAGGAGGACTACGACGACGACGACGACTACGAGGATGAAGAGTGGAAGAAGACGAAGTTGGAAGGAGGATGTGAATGCTGCTGAGCTAGGGAAGAGATCTAGGTATAGGTAGGTAGGTGGGTAGGTAGGTGGGTAGGTAGGTGGGTAGGAAGGTAGTAGCTACGTGCACGACGAGGAGGTATACCTATAGATAATCGAATTTACGGAGGGAAATTGGCGAGGGAAGGAGGTGGGATAGAGGGAATACTCGAGTGTGAGAGGAACCTGGAGATGGAAAGCTCTGCTTCTGCTTCTACTGCTTCTACTACTGCTGCTGCAAACCCTCAACTCTCTTTCTCTCTCTCTCTCTCTCTCTCTCTCTCTCTCTCTCTCTCTCTCTCTCTCTCTCTCTCTACTCTTTTCTTTATCTCTTTCATTCTATCCATCTCGGTCTTTCTTCTCTCTTTTCACTCCTTCTCCGTACTCTGAAGTCAAGGCACGAAAGAGGTGGAGAGAACGAGGAAACTGGAGAGCTGTAGGAAGGTCTGTACAATCAGAGAGAGAGAGAGAAAGCAGGGAGCACAAGCGCGGGAATATCCAGTGACGTCGACGTACACGTAAATGCGGAATATTTGATGGGCTGTCAGAAGCAGTCTCTGTAATCAGCGGTCGGTTTGTTTGCGCTACTCATACAGAGCCATCGTCTATATATCTTTCACCCATCTTCGTTCATACCTTCGTTTCTCTACTTCCTTGCTTCTGGATCCACGCACGTACTTTCTCTCTGTCTCTCTTTCTCATTCTCCATATATATATATAATATAGTATATATTCTACGTGTATATATATTTCTATTTCCGTCTCTTTTTCTACTTTATATAACCTACAATAACGTGCATATAGAAATTCCCGGACAATTTGGTAAAAGTAAACAATCCTTTTACCAAATTTGTTACTTTATATATTTAACAACAAGCGATGGACTTTATGTGCCAATGAAAAGTAATTTTAAACGCCTCGTTTTAATACATCTCGCCTCAAATTGATTTTTCATAGTTATCATCGCGAGATACAAGTATACGTAGGTATATATGTATTTTTTTTTATGCGATTGGCTAATTAATTCTTATTGTTGGAATATTTTTTTTTATTAAATTCGTAGAGATGGAAATATTAGATTTCTCTTTACAAATTTCATTTCGCGAAAATTAATTTTTTTCGAATGTAGTAGTGTAACCCACGAATCAGAAGTATTCGCTTAACGAACAAAATCAAATGAACGTCTAATTGCTTTTAATTCGTAGATAAAAAAACACCATATATATATACATATACATAAAAATACATGTTTATTTCAATGTTTTTACTAAATATTTCATAAACGACAATTTTTTATTTCTCGTTAAAAAACCCGATGAGAGTATTTACGGACTATATATAATAAATGTATATATATATATTCTCTTCAGTATTACATTTATTTTGATATCGTTACTCTCGCACAAGATAAAGCATAAAGTTTATCGATAATGAGAATGAACAATACAATGGAAAACAAATTTTAATAACGGATACAAACACTCGCTTTGGATTGTTTTAGATAGAAAATCGAAAAACGATATGGTGAAATGCTTTTCATTTTTTCCTTTTTTCATTCACTGTTTATCGATATTTCGAAATGCGAGATTATCGCGTGCAGGACCAGTAGAAAAAACTATCCATAACGTTCTTTCAAATGGAATATTTTTATATACACATGTGTTTATACATATGAATATGAATATATATATTTCCAATAGTCAAATTATAACGTGCTGATATTACCAGATCGCAAAAAGAAAAAATCAATCATACTACTACCAATGTTGAACATTCGCTGCGAATATTCGAAAATTCATTTTATATGTACGAATATATATATTTAAATTAGTACGAATACATTATTGTTAAAAAAATCCATGAAAATATTAAAGGAGGACTTTGATAATTATACAATGTTTTTTGTTTACCGCTAGTAATTATATTTTACACGAGAAACACGCGTATACTTCTCTGCTACAAAGTAAACTCCGAATATCGAAATAACATTGGTAGTTATATAAGGAAAAAAGGAGAAGGGGTTGATTCCAATTCGTACGTAACCAGAGGATCTTTATTAGCTTTCGTAAATGTCATACGACACGGCTAAGTATCGAGTCTAGTCACGTAATTTAACGCAATATAACGCGGTATCGAATATGTAACGAGTTTTCCAAACTTCTATCCACCTCTTTCTCCATCTTTCACCTTGCTACTATATTCTGTATTTTCTGTCTCCTTCTCTTTCTATCGCTATAACTATCTCTCTCTCTTTCTCGTTGTCTCTAACTAACAAGAAGTATAATCACAAGATCGTACCAAACTACACGGACTTATCTTTAACTCCGATAATCTCCCTCTCTAACTATCCACTCAGCCGAATATTCTCCAAAGATTTTCCTCAGGGAATTTTGGCGGATTTGTATTTTCGTTTGCGAATGAACGTAATCGACTGTCGGATACATTAGTATTCTTGTTGTTAGTTTCTCTTTTCTTTTACGAATGTTACTTTCCTTTCTCTCTCTCTCTCTCTCTCTCTCTCTCTTTTTCTCTCTCTTTTCTGTATTTCTCTCACATATTCCAACCTCTCTGTATATCTTTTTATATCTTTTTCTCTTTCTCAATACGTAATACTTGTCATACATATTTGGTAGCAAACGACCACCACAACGAACGTTAAAACGTGGCGGTTGAATGAAACAAACGCAATGAGAAAGACGATGGTAAAGTACATTATTTGACGACAATTTCGTATGCTTTGTTTATGAAATGCAGTCTCTTAGTCACACATAGGCATTTAAATCAGCACTCCGTTTGACCGCCAATCGTGTATTTTTTTCTTTTTTTTTTCTTTTCACTACATTCTTTCTTTCTTTCCTCTTACCATTTATTTTTTCCTTTTGCCAAGACCAAACGCGTGACAATTCCATTTCGATTTCTCTTACCCTTTAGTGTTTCCTTTCGGTTTCTCTTGTTAGATTTTTCTCTCATTTTTTCCACAACTCTTCTTTCTATCTGCTCTTTCTTTTTTCCATTTCTCTCTCTCTTTCTCTCTCTCATTCGAGTCGGAAACGAATCGAGAAAGCGTGGAATCGCACGTAATGCCTCGTTAATGGTTGCTACTGTGTCGGTGGATCAACGTTCCCCACTTTTCCGTAAAAACGACTTCTTTTACTCCTTTTCCAACGAAGAAAAAATGTTCCGAAGGAAAACCGAGCTTACGAAAAATGTGCAAAAGAAAGAAAGAAAGAAAGAAAGAAAGAGAGTAAGAAGTACGGGTGAACGACATCGTCGGATAACGATCGATCGTGAACAAAATATTTTCTTGAAAAGGAAACCTCCATCTCCATCTATTTCGTCTCTTACGTTTTCCTCGTGAAAGATCGGAACTATGGTATACTATACTACAACATTATAGGTTGAATATTTACGCCGATAAATTTTATTCAATCGTCAGATTCCATTCCATTTTCTTTTTCTCTCTTTCTCTCTCTCGCACATAAACTTTTTACTTCACCTTCGTTGTTTTTATTATCGTAACCCTTATTTTCTCACACTCGTAGCAAGTTGAAAAAAATTAAAAACTTTCCTAATGTTCAGGAGCGAAGAGAACAACCCCGTGATTCGTTATTAACCCTAATTCCGAGCTTGAAAATTCGACGCTGAATATGCGGCAAACGTCGAAAGCTATCGATACGAAGGAAATCAGCACGTCGAACGAAATGTATTCTCTCTCTCTCTCTCTTTCTCTTTCTCTATATTTTCTCTACTTCCATCTTTTTCTTTCCTTTTTCCTCTCTCATCCTTTTTGTATATAACATGCTGATACGCGTCAATGAACTCGGAATATTTTCGTATTTCTAGCAGCCGTGCGTGCATTCTCTATACGGGAATACTTTTAGACCGCCTCAATGTTTAAAATTAGCATTAATATAAGCAAAATAGAGAAAGAACGTAAACGTCAGCGTCAGAGGGACGTGCATTGTTCACTGGAGTGCTCGTTTTCGCTGCGATCTATAATCCTGCCCGTCCAGTTCTCCCCCTTTCTCGTTTCGTTTGCTGCTATGAGAAAAGATAAGTAGAAAGAGAGAGGGAACTATCGAATCGCTTTTCAAAAGGAAACCTCTGCTTTCTTTACATATATGAATACACATATGTATATACTAAGCTATATATATGTATTAAATAGATATATATTTATTTATTAAAATAGATTTATCTTTAATCAAATGGTCTTACCTGTTTATCGGAGTAGGATTGGCATATGCTACGCAAGGTATAACTATGGTCTCTTTCAATCTAGCAGATTTGTAAACCAGCTTCTCATTTATTATTGGTGGCACGGAACCTCTGAGTTCTGAAAATTTACAAATAAATACATCAAATTACATAAACAACGAATAACTGTAAAATTGGAGAGGTGGAGGAGATTTTTAAAAAGCTTACATTGAAAAATATAATATTAATGCAACTGCAATACAGAGTTAATCGGAGTATAAAAATTTGATTTGCATAATTTTAAATATTTATTTGAAATCATACAATTGACGATTTGAAAAAAGAAACATTTATTCGCGTTTATAATATTTAAACATCTTATCTACATTTTGAAAATTGTTAAAGATATTCGCCTGACCTATTTTACCTCATTCATTCCGTGTAATTGATTCTGAATGCATAATGAAGATGCATCACCTTATCTAACGATGCATACGATAAAAGAAAAAAAAAACTTTTGCACGGGTTAATGTTGACGATAAGTTTGAAAAATGTATTTTCCGCAAAGAAAAAAGAAAACATCTAAACAAACAAAAAGAATATATACGCCATGGTAGAATAACATTTCAAAAATGACTAAAAAGAAGGGGTGTCTTCGTTCGTTTGTTCGTTCCTTACTTTAACGTCAACCTTCTCGAGGTAAGAAAAAAAAAACGGGGTCTTATTCTTTCTCTCTTTCTTTCTTTCTTGTTTTTCTCTTTCGCATGCTCGCTTTCCTTTCCCGCGATGAGTTTATGTAAGTTTGTTCCCCTGATATATACGGAAAATTTATTCCATACAAGTAGGTAGAACGGTAGAATAAAGAAGAAGTAATTGGAGTCAGACGAAAGTTTGAGAGCTACCGTGCTACAGACACGAGAGAAAAGAGAAGAAATATTGCTCTGCAACGTCCTCCAACAGTCGACGCATTAAAGATCGATTCGATTTCTAGGAGAACCAACCAAAACTCTTTTTTATTAACGTTACGAAGAAATGATTTATTGTAACTCGTTCGGCAAATGTACAATATTTTCCCCCCTTCTCCCAGCAAACGTAGAAAATTGTTTGAAAAATCGTTTTTACATTGCTGACTTTCACGACTGAATAATAATAAAAAGAAATATAAATTATATTTAAAATATTTCTTTTTTACAAATTTGTTTTCTATAGAAAGGTAGGGTAAAAAATGTTAAACAACCGGCAGACTATAAAAAAAAAAAAACAAAAAAACAATAAAAGAAGCGATTTCTTACGCTCAGAATGAAGTTTACAAATACACGAATTTATAATATAATTTTTGTAACATTTTTCAACAAAATTATATTTCATATTTAAAGTCTGTATGAGCATTCAACGTTAAAAAATAAAATTTGCACCGTACCGCACCGCACGATGCGTCCCGCCGTATCAAAATAAATTAATAAACAAATTTCGTTGATAGGTTCAGTCCTTCGCGGAACATTTAATACAAATTTTCAACATGAAGGATATAAACGTGCGATCTCATTAAAATAATTAAAAAAACAGAAAAAGTTAACGTAAAAAACGAGATGAAATGAAACGAAACGAAACGAAACGAAACGAAACGAAAAAGAAGGGAAGAAAAGTAGTGAAAGAAAAATTCATAACAAGAACGTCGTTGAAGAGATTTAGAAAAGAAGAAGTGAAAAAAAGAAAGATTAGGAAATATTCTCGAATGATCCTTTTCGTAGGATATTCTTTAATACAGCATACGCGAGGATTTTTCAGCGTCTTCGTGCATCCTCTTTTTCTTCTTTATTTCTTTCTACCTATCTTTTTCTCTCTCTCCCTCAAACTGTTGAAACCAAAGCAAGCTTCCTTTCCTTCCCCTAGGACGAGTTCATGTAAGTTTGTTCCGTGATATACGGGAAATGTTTTCCACGGCGTGTCATAAATAGCTTGGAAAAGAAAAAAGGAAAAGAAAAAAGGGACAATGGATCCTCTCGCCGATGAAAGGAAGGAACCGGCACGCCGGAAGAAAAGCTGGATGGACTGAAGAAAGAGATAAAAAGAGATAGAAAGAAGATTTCAATGGAGCGAGCAAGAGCATCATAGCGGAGAGCATTGATCCGAAACGTTTAATGGGGAATTATGTTAGCTCCGTTCACCCTAAATGTTGAATCGCGTTAATGACATTTTTACTTGGTAGAATACTCGAAAGGAAAGACGTGATACTGATACTTTTCTCTTGTCTCGAACAAAGAAAAAAGGAGATAAAAGGAATTCGAGTAAAAGATTGACTTTATTTACAAAACAGACCATTGATCGAATTTCGTGAGTTAATTATTAATTAGCTTTTTAAACGAGAACATTCTATTACGTGGATTCAATTCTATTTCTTTTTTCTTTTCCTTTTTTGTTCGTGTATCTCTAAAGCAAACTTAACTAACGTTTCGAACAGAATGATTTCTCATTAGGTGCATGCTCGTCCGTGCGAAATGACACGCGAATACTTTCCCCTTCTTTCCCTTTTTTTCTTTTTTATTCAATCTTTTTTTCTCTTCCTCCTAGCGAGCATTCATCTTTTCTCCGTTGGCTCGATGAAATATGAAATTTTGATAAAAATAGAATATTAAGCTCCCGGCTATAATTTCTTTTTTAATAAAAATGCCAATGCGTCTAGAGTGTTGCCTTTGGTATAAGATAAAAACCAAGAGAAAATTAAGAAAAAGCAAAACGTCAGTATCTAATTTCCTTTCTACGATGGAAATATGAACGTATGAATTTATTTGGAAACATTGAACAAACCCAATAAATATATCACGAACGACAATTGCGTAAGATTATTATGAAACATACCATTGTATTCAATTTTGAACAGATAATATTAATACGGCTAATTATTTCTTTGGATAATTATACACGACTTTGATACTTTACGCAAAAGATAAAGTATTAATGAAAGACGTAGCTCATTGTTAATTACATTTAATTCTTTGTAAAGTTTATCAAATAATATTCTCGACTAATACAAAATAACGGGAACGAAGTATTTAAAAGAATAAAATAGAAAAAAGTATTGTTATTAAAAAAAACTAAAAAAGAAAAAGAAAAAGAAAAGAAAAGAAAAAGAGAAATGAAAAATGAAATAAAATGAAATGAAACACCCATGTAAATCCAAAAGTTAGTTCGGAAAAAGTTGAACGAGCGAGCGAGCTAACGTAGGAGTTAGACAAAAATTTAATTTGCCCTTTTTCGCGATTTTGCCTGATTTTCCTCAAATAGCATTTTCTTCTATTATTATATTCCATTGTTATCCATATATGGACGTACCTCTAACTTTTTCATTGCGCTAGGTAGTAACGTAACGAAGTTATTTCACCGTCCTTTTCGAGAACGTACGATATATGGTTATACGAGAATATAGGAACGTAGAATCTACTCTCCTCTTAACTCCTTTTCATGGACATTATGATTTATCCACCGAAAGAGTTTTGTCCAGGTTATTTTTTCCCTTGATAATTTGTAAGAAAAGTTATAATAGTTCATAGGCTATTATTTGTTCATTAAAACAAGATATCTTATAATATTTATAATATACAATTAGTTCGAACATTATTGTCAATTTAAAATAATTCATATTTTCTCCTAATACAATATTTAGAATTCTTACATAAGGGAACATATTTAAGGATTATTACATTTTTAAATTGATATAAATTTCATTGCGAAAGAGCATGTTATTATAAGAAAAGTGAAATTCTACATAACTGATGGAAAAATTGATTTTACAAGATATGTATAATCGTTTGAAAAATATTATAAGATGCAAGGAAGGATCAACCGAGTGAGTATTACTTATAAAAATAATAATTATCTTACATAGGTAAAAATACTCTTGTAAGATCAATTTTTTATCATTTAAATAAAATAATATTTTTTCAACAATATAAAATATTCTCTTCTTCGATAAAATTCATATCAATTAGAAACTTGAATAATACTGAAATAGGTATTTTCGTATAAGAATTATGAAGCTGCGCATTAAACGCAAATATGAATTATTTAAAATTAAAATTTAAAACGGGTACAAATACTCCGGTGACTCACTGTATACTAGAAAATCAAATATCAAAGAACGCAATAAACTTATTCGTTGATAAAATTAATATCACGTTTCAACTAAGTTTAGATTTACGAAACGGATAATATAGGTACTCGAAAAGTTCCCTCGTTACTCTTGAAAACTGCTGTACATCAAGGTTTTGCTTAATCTAGTAAACGGCAGACCGAGCGAATAAGAGCCTAAGAGAAAGAGATAGAGAAAGAGAATGAGAAAGAGAGAAATATAGTAGCTGTCGTGGAACATGCAAACGATCAAATTCCTCTCTCCTGAACTTCATTATTAAGTTATTAAGTACGTAAGTGTGCTTAGCATAAATTTCTATCTCCCTGTTGGCAGCCAGTGCGACACTGATCTTGGTGGTGGTGGACACGAAACGCGACTGCGCGAATGAATACATTTAACTTCCGGAAATTGAAATGAACATTTCTATTGATTCGTAATAATATTCGATCTTCGAGATTTGTTACAAAAATATAATAAACATAATGAAAAGAAAAGTTTTATATTTATTAGAAAAATATTGTGTGATGAAATCGATCTATCGTATCTCTACATTAAAATCGAGTACTCTCTTAGATCCTGATTTCCAACTTAAGCCACGATTTAAGCCTCGCACGCCTTCCGTTTGCTTTAACTGTACGATTACTAGGCACCATTGGTAGAAGACGGTTAAAGCGTGCCTGAGGATCTCAGATTAAGCTTCTCGATATTAATTATTCCTCGGCAGCTGTTCCGGCTTATCAACTGGCGCGTGACGTTGCTCCGATCGAAAAGTGGGTGTGGATGATATCCGCCGAGGGAAGGGTTTAAGGTTAACGAGAGAACGAAAAGAAATAAGACAAACAAGATAAGAAAGAAAAAACAAAGATAAACAAGAAATTAACAAATAAGAAAAAAGAAAAAGTAAGCTACGGATATTCCTTTGAAATATTACACTATAGCCTCGTCGTGAATTAATAGGGAAACTAAAGGAACTCGGTAACAAAGATGAAGGAAGAGAAAGAGAGAGAGAGAGAGACAGGTCTACTGTAGTAAGAAACTACAGCAGTTGCAAGCACATTTGAGGCTTCGCGTAAGCCTCGAGTGTAGACTATGGCATGCGAAGAGAAGCATCATTAGTTAGCCCGACTCGAATGGAAGGGCTTTCTCCCTCCTTTTTTCCTACCCTCTTTTTTCTTCTTCTTATTCCCCATCTTCATCTTCTTTCTCTCGCTTCTTCTTTCCCTCCTATCCCCCTTCTTTTTCTACTACATTCCACTAACCTGAAATATTTTCTTACCACGTTTTATGCTTATTCGGTATTATTATACTTTTGACATATATATACTTTGCAATCATTAAAATAGTAAAAAGATCATAATAATCAAAAATAACGTATATAAGCTTAAGATACATAAGACAACAAAGTTAGGTATTTATTGTCCTAAAAACTGTTTTAACAAACACGTGGCTAAACATTACTCTTCATTTTACAATGAAAATATCAAATAGCTTGAACGGAAAGTTTTGCATAAAGTGTATGCGTCCCACGTGGCACGGAACGTGTTAAACTTACTACCTCTTCCACTCTTTTTCTTTCTCTTTTTCTCGTTTTAGTTTCCCTATCAGACATCTCTCTCAAAAGCTATACCTCGCTATTCAATTTCTAATATCGCATCAATCGATTAGTAATTGAGGATGTAAATTAAACGAAACTCCCTTTTGACCCGCTGATCCTCTTCCGGAAGATCATTTTATCTTTCGAAAAGCACTTTGACAACCGTTTACAAGCAAATATGACGTTAATTCAATACCATATTTATGCCAGTAATAATAATTATTATTATTGTTATATTATTCTAATTATACATATTTTTTCAAAAAAAACAAATAAGTATCATATTAACGCGCAGTCCTTTTTTTAGGTAGAAATTTAAATTAATCATGTTTATAATTATATGTGCTACCGTTTAACTTTTATTTTATACAAATATTGTGACGAATAATTACGTTTAAAATGCTGCAATACAGCAAGATCTTTCGTTTATGAAAGTCGAAACTCGTATGTTCTTTTCCCTTCTCTCTCTCTTTCTCTTTTCTCTTTACGCATGACTTTCCATCGCGTTTTCCATTTTAATTGGAATTTCATGTTTATATGCAACGAGAATAAACAGTCACTAGTGAGCTTTTACGAATCTCATTCCATTTTCGTCGTTCTCGTTGCGTTACACTGAATATTTTTACAAACTTGTTAACAATTATGTTTTTGCCTTTACTAGCTGGCCCCTTCTTTTTTTTCTTCATTTCATTTCTTTAACGAACATTATGATATGTATTATATGAGGTGTTTCGATAAAATTCTATCTTTCCTACTCTTTTAAACATTAAGCAACATTTTCAAACGATCGAACGTACTTTATTTAACGCATAGTCAACACACAACTCTAATATCGAATTGCACGGGATAACCTTGACTAACAAAAGAATCATTCGAAAAATATTCATTGTCGTTGGTTTCATAGTAGAGTCGACGATATGTACAGTGATAAAGCACAATAACGAGACCGATATTTGTTTCTCGCACACGACATCGAAACTACGATGCTCTCTAGCTTTTCCACTCTCGGTGGAAGCAGCAGCAGCAGTTGCTGCGAATGCAGTTTGACAAAAAATAGCAGAACAAGAGCGAGAGAGATAGAGAGAGAAAGGATGTAGAAAACGTATGCCAAATGGAACTTTGTAACGTCATGTAAGATCAGGATGAAACAGAGAAAACTTACCCTAGAAGCTTTTATTTTTCACGCTCTTTTTACCCTCTCTCTCTCTCTCTCTTCTCTCCTTTTCTTGTTAATCTTCGTTCGTATGCTTTTTGTATCGAAAAATAGAAGAACTTAAAGTACGTATACACGAGGAATTCTACTTTCAAACGTAGTTTCGCTTCTCTTTTTTTCCCCTACCGAATACTCGGAAATCGTTGTATTATGTCGAAAAGAGGCACAAAAAAACTACGATATTTTTCTCTCTCTGTGTTTTGTTTCTTACTTTTAAATTAATTATAAAATGAACGTAGAAAATATTCGTGATAAAAATAATAGGATCGTTTGTAAGATTCATTACGATATTCGTGAAATATAATACGAAGTAGATAAAAAGGGGAAGAAAGAAAATAAAATGGAAAAGAGAAGATGAAAAAAAAGGGTCAGGTAAAAGAAAGCGATACAATGTTTGTCTTTTTTCCTGACATTAATTGGCGAAACTAATGGAAAAAAAAATAATCTCGGTAAATACAATAGTAATGTGACAAATAATATGCTACTCTATATTGCAGGAATATAAAGTAGAAAAAAAATGAGATGAAAGAAAGAAAAATAGAAAACGAGACAAGAAAAATGTCTATACGATATACATTCGAGGATCGATTCTCGATGTTTTCGACGATATAGAGAGAACCGGTACAATGGGCAGTATCACGAGAACAAGATGCCTAGGGCAAAACGGTTCTCTCTTGATTCCCAACGATCGTACCGAATGTACAAAACTCACTCATAATTGGCAAGCTATCGAACGAACTAACTGTCGGTCAAAGTAAACATTTAATTGAAATCGGCCAACCATCGGGTGCAACAGCGATTCAATGTGAAAGAACCCGTAGGCTTCTCTGTTTTTTTCTTTTCTGCTGTTCTTTTTTATTTTTTATTCATTTTTTCAATAAATATCATTTTCATCGATGGAAAATAAAATTTTATAACGAGCCAGCTAGCTAGCAAAAAAGAACAAAAACAAATAGAGAAAAAAAAAGAATAAAAGAAATATTTCTTCAGAACGATCTTTTTCGAATTTGTTTGAAGTTTATCCTTTTTAAAATTGAACTTCGTTCTCGTACGAAGTATCTAAAGGTTCTTCTCTCTTCTTCATATTTATTTCTTCTTTATAAAAATATTGCTGATAAAGAAACATGAATGGTTTTCTTCTATGCATGTTTCGTAATACCATACTTGAAGGATATGTATATGTACTTGAATACCCATATGACACAACCGTCTTTGAATAACCGAGTTTCCCATAGAGAGCGAGAATTCTAATATATGAATATTGAAAATTCAAAACATATCGATGTGGTGAAAATCGTATATTATATAATATATATAAATGTTACCATTAAAGTGTATAATTCAGTTGATTCATGAAAAACTTAGATCTTACGCGAAATAAATAAGCATTTTAGAGAAAGCATATAAAAAGAATTTTATTATGCACTTCAATTACGTAAGATATAAATTTACTACAGACGAGTAGTTAAAGTATGAGAATGAAATTTGATCCTTCTAAAAGTTCGCTTTTCTTTCAACCACAATGCTCACAGTTATCCGTTCTTATTTCTTCCACTATTTTGAAAATCAATGTTCTGTTAGTTGTTCTGTTCTATCGGATCTACTTTATCAATCAAATATCAATTTCATATACTAATTGCTCGCCTCTCTTATATTACATAATTAAAATATTTAATTTTAAGTTCTTTCATATTTTAATAGGTCAGTATAATTATTTTATGATGTAGTTGGTTATTTCATAAATTAATGAATTTCGCATTTTAACGAAATAAAAAAATTATTGAGTTGTTCGGAAAGTAAAATACATTCTACCAAGAGACATTTCAATTGTGATTTAAAACCTTCTTGTGATCCAATCGGTTAAGTAATGTTTTTCGAAATTCGTTCTGGTAATTTCAATTTGAAAGGTATATTAAGTTTAAGTTGTCCAGTTGAAGCGTATGACGATAAATTGTGGCATAACAACACAAAAAACAGTTAAAAAGTTGGATTTATCAAACTATCATTTGGGAAAAAAGAAATTCTTTTTTTATTTATCATTAACAAAACAAAATAACTTCTAGTTCAATGTAAGATATTTTGTAAAAAAAATAAATAATAAATGTAAGCTTGGAATAAATAAGAAAATAGTCCAATTATTATTTAGTAAACATCGTATTAGATGGTAAAAGTAATCGTTGAATAAATAGTAAGAGAGTACACCTTAGTAATGAACCACGAACGTAAGCCGACAGTAATATTCACCATTTTGTAATTACAACGGTCGGAGCGTGGCCCAGACCGCGGTACGTTCACTTTAACTCGCGAATTCGTAATAAGTGCTGCAATGAATTATAGTAATGCTCCGGTTATCACGAACAATGAACTTACACTTCGTGGCCGAGGAAACGTGGTCGTTATTAAGAACGATTTCGCAAAGTGCGAGAGAGAAGGGAGCTTTAACATTCTTGCATGCACGGAGTTCGAGAAATGTCTACGAATTCTTTAATCCTAAAAGATTACTCAAACTTATCTTTTAATAAGACTTCACGTTATCCTAGTTACTTACTTTTCTTTTACATAAGAACAATATTTTCATATTTAAAAAAAAAAAAAATACATATACAGCTAATTTTGTTCTTACACGAAATTCGCCGAAAAACAGAAGATTGGTTGGTAATTCTATAAGATATCAGTAAAAATATTATATAATACAATAAAGACAAAGTAATATATATAAAATTATCTTATTATATAAATTAAAATCATGTAAAAAAAAGTTCGTGTAAGAACAGAATTGGGTACAGATGCAAATTTATTTTTGGCATGAGAAGAAGTAAATGAAAAAAAAAAAGAAAACTAGTAAGGAAGAATAATTTTTCTCGATAGAATCTTTAGAATTGACCTAACTTTTTTCGATCAATTGTCGAAGTCCTGTCGTTCGAAGATTAAATTTCAAGAAAGAAGAGAAAGGTATTTACTAACCAGTCAATTGTGGCCGACCAGCACTGCTACTGACGACCGTTTCTTGGGTCAATCGATGATGAGTTCTGCAGCGGTAAGTCATTTGTGCATCCGTCCGGGTAATATTGATTATCATCAGTTCACCGCTCGGAAGCATGTGATATTTGCCATCTACAAACACACATCAAACTTCGATCATACAACGCTCAACAATCTTCTCAAATGATGAGATTGGAATTGGCAATAACGTTCGATTTTATACATAAATAAATAGCAATTAAGATTAAACGTGAAACGTTATAACGATGACGAATAACTAATTAATAATAACGAAAACCATCATTTTCGATACCGATATTTCATTTTCACCGTTACCGATTAATTAACTATCTTATTTTTATTTATGCATAATACTTTATATAATGTTACATAGCGCGTATATCAATTTTTAACGTTAACCCATTTTCCATCGTGATTAAGCTTCCATATAATTTCACTTCATTTTCGAATATCAAAACTTCTAATTTTATCGAAGAAACTATCGATCAAAAGCTATCGAAGTAAACGCGGTTATTGATAATTTGAGTTATAATATCGATCGAAGCAGTCAAACTGCTTTCGCGTAGCTTAATCAATCTCGTTTATAATCAACGAAGCAGCCGGCTCATTAATTGCTCCATGGTATAACATCGCGAACGAAAGCTTCATTTCTGACACGCTATCGCGAAAATCACTTCTTTGATACCAATATAATTAACACGAGACTCGATTTACCGCTAGCTATCGCGGAAAACTGCGATATCATTTTTATTCTACTTTATATTTTCATTTTTTTTATAAATAACCAAGCACTCGAGTTTTTTTTCCTCTCATACAAAAATTTCTTCTCTTATTCTTTCCTTTTCCCTAAGAATTTGAAAGTTCAAACATAACTTTCGAGATATGAAAGGCTACATTGTTGCTTTAAATTTATAGATCAAAAATTAGAAAAAAAATATAAAATAATCTTCTCACCGCTCATCGGAGTTGGATAAATGTTGAAATTTGGTTCTTGAAACCAGGAAGTTACGGTGACGTGGTCTCGTACAAAACTGGGCACACTACAACGCATAAGTACATTGTTGCCGGGAAAACTGCCTGGACTTTGCACTTCGGGATCGTAAGGTTGGCTCACCACTGGAAATATAAAAATGTTAGATTCGTTTATGAATCCGAGAAAAACCTGGGAAAATTGGCAGGTCTTGGAAACATAGAAAAATATTGTAAAACAAACTTTTTTCTCTTCACAATTTTGTTTAGAAAAATAAACGATACGTGATATCACAGTTGATGGTTTATACACCAGTACCTCCTATATATATTAGGTCTACCGAAAAGTTTTGTCCGATAGTGTAGAGTTCTTCGCCTCTAAAAATAAATCATTTTGGCATTTACAAGTTGCCATCACGCTGGCAAGAAGTCATAAGTAACGATGGAAAGTATATTCTACAATAAATATTATTAAATGTATGAAAATTGTGTGTTATTTTCTTTCAATTCAAAAACGGACAGAACTTTCCGGTAGACCTAAATACAATATATTTTATTTGCCGAATATTTCTCGATCTTATTTACACAAGTCACAGGGTAAACGAGACCGACATATACAAGTTTCAACGTAAAATACGAGCTCGGCAGATGCGTCACTTGACTTTTGGATCGTTTTAATTTTAGATGAGTCGAACGAATAAATTATTTCGACCAATCGATAAAACTATTCTATTTTCAAACGTGAGACTGATCAATGTTCGAACTTTGTACAATAGGTGCAATTATTTCGATTAAATAATATACAAGAAACTTGATATTTTTCCCTATTAAAACTAATATTTATCATAAGGTCCACTTACATAAGAGTCGGTTTAAAATTCACGACCCAGTTAGATACGTTGAAAAGATGTTAAATTCACCAACCTATTTTCGATTTGGGAATTCGTATGATCGTTCTCGACACAACAAACGACCTCCGTACATTTTCTCGAGGAAACTTTACTCGAAGAAGGAAAAGCGCGTCATTCTGCTTTGATTCCTTGGAACTTGGTTGAAGCTAGTGGAAAATAGTTAAGGAAGAAAGAGAAAACTCGAAAATTGTAGTATATAAAACGTCTATAGAGAATAAGCTTATTAGAGAAGGTGGAACTTTCGAAAATTCCTATCAAAGAACCTTGAATTTCTAGTCACGTGAAAATCGCATTACTATCTGTACAAACCTTTTAGAAAATATTGAAAGAATTAATATAGACGTTTTTATTCACACATACACAAAATAAATATAATTTGTATATATAAAGAGAAAACAGGAGAATAGCAAATAAACAATATTTAATACGATTGCTTAAATTGAAATTCATAAAAAAGAAAAACAAAAGAAGAAAGAACTAATGAAGTAAATATCGAGAAACATCGAAAGAGGTTGTGAACGCGTGATTTTCACGACATTCCAGTACGTCCCTGAGGGCAAGGAACGCGAGTTAATGGTCTCCGCGGCACGTTGCAATAAGGGCATGCCTGAGAAGAAAAAGAGAAAAAAGTTGTTAAGTGGTGGCAAGGGTATAAGATAAAACGGAGAACATGGATAGCACGGATTAAATCCAACCAATGAGGACGACGACGACGACGACACTCTTTGCAAAGAATCCTGTAGCATACGTTGCTTCGGCAATATCATCTTGACACCTCGGCTGAAAGCTGGGATAAGAGTAGATGCAAGTAATAAAGGGGTAGATGAAGCATGAAAGAAATGATGCACAAAGCATAAAACGTAATATCGTAATTAAAATATTTTTTCAAGGAAATAAAAAAACGGTGAAATGAGGCACGCGGAATTTTTATTTGCCCCTACTTATTCTTCGAATAATCTCAGACGAATGGTTTCCATTTAAATGTGAGATAAAAATAAACGCGGTGTATTTAGTTACGAATGAAAGAGAGTCCTTCGTTCTGGAATCTAAAGAATAATAAAACGATAAGAAGCAGGTGATTATTTGAAGACGTTATTTGTGTCTGTCCATTTAAAACATTAATGATCTTCGGGATGGAAGCAAAGATTCGGAATCGATTCTAAACGAAAATTCGATTTTCCAAAAAGGGAAGCTAACTCGATAGATAAAATCGTATATCGATATATGAAAGGAGAGAAAGCACACAAGATTCGAATGATTGTAAAAAAAATTGTCTTAGAAAAATAGGGTAGAAGGAAAATTCGGAAAGGTTGGCCCTATCTTATCGAAAATCTCAACGGTGTTCCAATCCGCCCCTGAGCTGACAGTTCACATAAGTTGATGGTGTTGGTTGAAAGGTTGGTAAGAAAAAAAAATAAAAGAGAGAAAGAGAGAGAAAAGGGTAAAAAGAAGGTTGAAGTAAGATCGGGTAGAAAACTTGTGTGTTGTGTATATATATATATATATAATGCGTGTGGTCGTTGTGAGTTTGTGTATGTACCAAGAGAAAAAGAGAGAGAGATGCAGAAAGGAGAGAAATGCGGAAAGCTGAAGGAGACCGGGTTGAAGGAAAGAGAGGTACGAAAGTGAGAGAAAGAGAGAGAGAAAGGGTAGAACGGGGTGGAGGGCAAAGTGTGTGGTACCGTGTAAGGGTTGGCTCTGCAACCCGTTTCGAGAGTCAGCAGAGCGAGGCACTCAGACTCCAGAATGGGGTAAAAACTCGGTGAGTTCGCCTCCTGCTTCTCTCCTCTTTCCACCACCTATTTCCTCCTCCTCCTCCTCCTCCTCCTCCTACTTCTCCTACTCCTACTACTTCTCTTCTCTTCTCTTTCATCTCGCTAGCTCTTTCCGTATCGCAAGCAGCGGCTCTCGGTTACGCGGCAACCAAGCCGAGCATGAACTCGGCAGACATCTCGTGGCAGGTAATATTTACAAACCATGAAACGCGCGCGTGGAGATACGAAGGCCTCCCGGCCGAAAACCTTCTTTCTCTTTCTCGCTTTCCTACTCTCATCCTGCTACAATATCTATCCGCAAGAGCATCCTGACTAAAGTAGAGAAATTTCGTGCGTTGCCGTTTCATTCCTTCCCATCAGATTTCTTTTCCTTCTATTTCTTTCTCTCTCTCTCTCTCTCTCTCTTTGAATCTCTTTTTCTCTACTACTGCTGTTACTATGTCTTCTTCTTCTTCTTCTTCTTCTTCTTCTTCTTCTTCTTCTTCTTCTTTAGCGTTCGTTCGTTCATTTCTTCCTTATTTCCGACAAGTCGTATTCATGAGACGAATGAAAACTTCTCTAGAAGAGGTTTTTATCTTGCATATATACATAAATATATT
>NW_014569701.1:138198-196527 GCF_001313835.1 Polistes canadensis | reverse complement strand
TATATATATATATATATATATATTTACCACACATATACAAAATATATAAAAGTTGCAGAGATATACAGACGTTGCAATTGCATTTCCATTTTCATTAGCGCTATTATATTTCAAAGAACGGCCGCGAAACGAGTGGAGCGAGGAGAACTCGAGAATGCGACGATGAAAAGAAGAAAAGAAGAAAAGAAGAAAATAGAATAAATGATAGAAAGATAGAAGGAGAGAGAGAAGATAAGTGAACTCATCTTTCTGCTCTTCGTATAAACTACCATGTACTTTTACTTAACATTATACGCGTAGATTAATCTATTCGTCAAACGTGACAACGATATTCTAAAGAACTTAAAATATTAACTAATTTTCTTTTATCACAACGAGAATATATTGTATACTTTTCCAAACATAATAATGATTACATAAAATTTCACGCTAACATAAGTTTAAGGAAAAATCAATGACGAGACACTATTTTTCTTCTGCGAATAAAGGTAGAGGACATTATGCTAACAGAGAATAGGAATAAAATATCGTAGATAAAACGGACGTGAGGCGTTAACCGAGTCAGAAAAATTGTCTCCCAACGTTCGACGACGTTGTCGTTTGCAGTTCCGCATTGTAATGTGCCTGTACATACGTTACTTGCAAGCCGATCTTTCTTCTCGTCGCGTTGCGTGTCGATTTTATTCGAGAGCAAAAGAGACGTAACTATTACATTTCTCCTATCTTCCTCTTTCTCTCTAGTTTTTTCTTCTTTCTCTCTTTTATTGCGAAAAATAATGACGCGTATTCAAAAGAAATACCTAAACAATTTTCCAATATTGACTCAACTAATATGTCGCATTTAATTTTCTGTAAATATCAATTATTGTTATTATTTATACTGTAATAACTTATACATGATACTGCGTATAAATATAAATCGAAAGAAAATTTCTTTTTGAACATTTTCAAACATACGCATCGTCATCTACGAATTTAAATGTTTTGCGTAATAAAAAATAAATATCTGTATTACCATATCTTTTTCCTGTATAAATGGCGAAGATTTACAAATCGTGTTATTAATTTGACTGCTGCTACTGCTTCATCTTCGCAGTTCGACTAATAGAAGTGAACTAAACGTATGAAATATAAGTCGTATAAGAAT
Source organism: Polistes canadensis (assembly GCF_001313835.1). NCBI lineage: Eukaryota > Metazoa > Arthropoda > Insecta > Hymenoptera > Vespidae > Polistes > Polistes canadensis. The sequence continues at coordinate 195,380 of NW_014569701.1, read as the reverse complement.
GTATATTGTTAATGTATAAACAAAAGAAAACGTTTTTAAATGATACGTAATTGAAAGTATATTTTAATGTGAAGGTAATCAACAGAATTTGTAAACACGAACTTCTCCCCCTCCGTTTGTACCACTCGTTCGGATATAACCAGTTTTATATACTCAATTATAATATAATTAAATAATTTTCACAATAGAAAATAAGACATCTGGCTGGACTGATAAATAAAATAAATTTCTTTGATAATAGTAAGTATTCATGCTAAATAAATACTTTTTTAGAGTTAAATAATTTTCGATAGAGAATAGGATATCTGATTTAACCGATATGTATAATTTATTTCTTTGAGAGAATAATTATTACTGTAAGTACGTATATATTACATACATATACTTTTATATAATTACATAATTTTCGATAAAGAATAGAACACGCCTCGTTTCAACGACAAAACCAATTTTGCCACGGTAATTTAAATTACTACTGCAACGGAATATTTAATCTCCTTCCAATCATGCTTCCAGACAATCGAATCTGGAAAAGATGAAACTTTCTTCTCCGAGATGTAATCTCTGCTGTCAAGGAAAACGACCTACTTTCTTGTTTTTTAACGTAAAAATCGATATGGAGTCTCATAAACGACGACAAGATTTTCAATAAAAAAAAAATCTTTTCATTTTAATACTATTTTTGTAGCTTACAATTAGTCTCTTATGATTTGTCAGTTATACTCAATAATTTGTTTAAATAATCAATAACATTCTCCACAATTTATTCCTGAATACGTCCATCGACAACGATCATAATTTATAATAGTTCATTATATCATTGGATATTTTTTTGTTGGTTTCTTCAAACCCAATATAAAAATGTTTAAAGCGTAGAAAAAAAAGTAAGAAGGAATAACAAAATAAATGTCTCCCTATTCGTTTTCTTTAAGAAATGCTAAACATTCGTAAAAATGAAAAGTCTCGTTTTTCTACATAACGTGCATTATTTGCCTACCAATATGAAACCGTTCGATTCGTAAGGTAAAAAAAAAACTGTTTCGAATATCAAGCTCAAACGTAACAGGATATATGTTGTAAATGTACATCGGGTCCATTCGAAACGAACGTGATGTGAAATTCGGTGTTTTACGAAAAGTCCTTGAAAACGTAAAAAGTACAAAAAAAAAAAAAACAAAAAAGAATCAGCCTACAAACAGACGAATAGGAAGAGTTTTAGGAAAAAGAGTGTAGGATGATATTCGAGGAAAAAAGGGGAGGAACGCGAACGTTTCCCAAGGAAACTCTCAAGAGTGATACTGTAATACCGTAAAAGTAAATATCGCTGAGTTCCTCGAGCTTTTTATTATATAAATGTCTTTCGTGGTCGTTAAACTTCCTCATTTTCTACGAAGTGTAGCATTGGATGGGTAACTTTTAGTCGAGGCTTGTCTTAAATAGTACCTATCTTTCGTTCATCGACCTTTGCTGTCTCTCTCCCTTACCCACAAAGCTTACAATCATCAGCGTTGTTGTTCTTCAAGACGGCTCCCAAAACCGTATTATTTTATATCTTCTTATTTAAAAAAAAGAAAATAAATCGGCCAGAGATTGATTGTGCTTGATGTTCCATCAAAATTATATAATAAGAAAAAGAAGAAGAAGGGGAAAAGTAAACTGAAAGTAAGTAATTTCATTTATTTATAAATTATCAATATCCTCCGTTCATTCTCTATTCCCTTCTAAAATTCTTTCTCTTTACCCTCAGCAAAAGTGAGGTACTTTCCTTATCCCGTAGCGTAATTTCGTCTTTCTTCGAGGGAGAGGAACCTTAATTAACTTTTTTCAATGCGAACAGAGTCGTCTTCGACTCCCTCGGTTGACCGCATTTCATGCTCAGCGTAGTACCGTTGCGTAAATTTATCGTAATTCATGGAAGAGAGGTAAAATTACGTAACGACCGTGCTACGTAATGGCTTTCTCTTTTCTCTGATGACTTAAATTGTAATTAACTTTGACATATTGCAGAGAAAAGGCAATACCGAGAAAGACGTTCTACTATAAATCGAATTTCAATTTCCTTTTATAGAAAAAGAAAATAAATCGTAAGGAAGGAAACATTGAAAAACGTATTGAATTGTAGCAGAAAGAAAGAACATGATTGAGAAAGAGAAAGAGAGAGAGAGAGAGAGAAAGAAGTCACGAAGAAAATTTCATTCTCATCGCCAACCGCGAAACTAACAAAGATCATTAATTATCTCTTAACTTAAATAGTACGAAACATTTACCACTCGTTCTACGAAAGGAAACTCTACAGAAGGAACGTTTAAAGTGAACAAAATGGGACAACGCTAACGGGCTGAATCATTCATGACGGAGACGTACCGGTTCCCTTTATTCTTCAGAAAGAAACGAACATCAGTCCGTATCTTCTAACTTCGTTTCACATGAAAAAATAAAAAAAAAAAAACCGACAACGAATACGACGACGTTTGACCTTTCACGCAAATACAGACGTCGCCTTCGACTTGTGGAAAATTCAAAGTTGCACATGTCCAAGGTGGAAAGTAACGTACGGTTCAAGCTCTTTTTACGATTGCACGTACCTAAGTAAAAGTACAAGGTACAACGTAGAAGAACCTATATATGTAGATACATGTGTGTTGAAAGTTCTACTATACGTAAACAGAAAGTAACATATGTCACGTATTTCGTGATAGTGACACGTATCGAGAGTAAGTATAGGTAAACTTATAGCTAGTAGGAAGGGATATATATGCACACACACATTTACATAGAGAACTCACGTGTCCGAGCAAGACACGTCCAAGTAGAGAATGTAGATGGATGTGAGACGTACATACATGTTTTCGTTCGAGAATCGAGATTACTCTTGACAGTAGGAGGATGCTGGATGTCTCAGGGAACGTACGAAAGCGGAAACGGTGTTCCATTGTTGCGTTACTCGATTCCAATCTCTCCTCTCTTCTCTGCTAGTCAGTATACCGATACACGTTATACTACAAAAGATATCTGAGCATGCGCGAGCACGTAATCATATCCATTTTGCTTCGAGGAATACAGCGTATCCGGTTGGAAGAGTTTTCTCCAAGAAGAAGAAGAAGGCAGAGGAGAGAAAAAAGAGGAGGAGATGGAGATGAAGTAGGAAATAGCAGAAAGGAAGATAGAGAGAGAGAGAGAGAGAGAGAGAGCTGACGCGGCAGAGATATCCTCAGCATGAATCTGAAAAGGTATGGGCTGCGTTCACGCGACGATGATTTACGGGCGTATTAGGTCGATAAGATATCTTCCGGTTCGTTGACCCGGCGGAAGCTCTATTTTTAAGGCGTCTCGCGACCCCCTTTTGCTCCATTTATCGCACCGCCGTACTTCCACCTTTCGTATCTCCATCTCTGTTCTTTCCTTTCCTTTCTTTCCTTTTACGGAACTACCCTTCTACCTCGTCGTACTACCCTTTTCCTCCTTGCTGAATTCGCCCATCGTGTCTATATGTTTGGCCAATCGAATGTAAGGAAACGATCACGAACTCTCTGTCTTCTTTTTGTGCTGTACACTCCTTAGATAAAAATAAATCAAATCTTACTATATCATTCACATTTTTTGTGATTCATAGTCAGGAACCGCGTACAAGAAAATTAATGTCCTTCGATTTAATCTAATTTACTCGTATCAAATGGATGCGTTAAAGTCAATAATTATGTTTTCAAAACGTACAAATAATGATTCGACCGATTATAAATCTAATCATAAGAAATCATTAAAGTATTTATTCAAATTTCAACTCTCTTTTGTTTCTCTCTCTCTCTCTCTCTCTCTCTCTTCGAATCAACGTGAAAAACAAAGTATGCTATATAATTCATGATACTCGGTTTTCTCAGTCAAATATACTCTTCGACACGATTTGATATCGCGACAGAAATTCTTCAGCTACTTTCTGACAAATAAATTCATACTTCAGTCTGGAGGTAGAACGAAAAAACTTGATCGCGTACTTTTTCTATATATAGATCAAGATATTCCACTACATTTGTGTATATATGTATACATTTCTATCTACCTTATATACCTAACATTCTCCAGATGCATCTTTCATCGAGTCGAAAATGATACGTGATATGGATAAATATTACCATATCACGGTCGAGGCCTCCATCAATCAGAAAATATATCTCATTCTTGAAGTAAAAAACAGAGTTTCTTCCGTTTCTTTCGAAATTTTGGATAAACGAAAGCTTTTGAGTCGGCGCGGATCCAACGATCGATGGCTCCAGGCCAAGGAAGAGAAGAGTGGAGAGTAAGTTTGAACAGAATGATTAACAAAGAGAAGCTATTTAATTCGCTGCCGAGTTCGCTATCTTGCTAAAACGTAATCACGAAGTAAAGCGAAACTGTCGGATGTTGAAAAAAGAGTTATCCCGACGTGTATACATATTTTTTCTATCTTTCTTTCTATCTGTATATTATATCTCTATTTCTCTTACTCTTTCCGTCTCTATCTTTCTTACTGACAATGAGATATAGCCGTCAGTCGTATTAAACGCTGACCCGTTCTTAACGTAAACGCAGACATTTTATCGTCAGGTATTTAAATAGTCTGACATGCGTATATATATATATACGAACCAACGAAATACGATCCACTTGCTAAACGTCCAAAACGATTGTATTTAACTATTTTTTTCGTTTTCTTTTTCTATCTCTCGTGCGTTCGCGTTGTTAATGTAAAAATAATTTTCATGTGAAAAGGAAAAAGAAAAAAATAGAAGAAGAAAAAATATGCTCGAAAATGCTTTGGAAAGGGAAACGCGGTGTCCCCGGCTAACGTTTGGATTAACGTAGGGGTAACGAGGAAGAAGTTGGCATGCCTGCTCTGACAGTGACGTCTCTGCTGACGACGGCGCCGACACTGTTCGCGGCTAAGCACTTATAAATGGCCCAATGGACGTCCTGTCGGAAAGCTTCGGCCTCAAATCCCGGAAAGTGAATCGTCCCGTTCCCAAGAACGTGTCGGATGCCTGGTATGTTAGTTATACTGCCTCCATCGGCGGCCAACCAATCCACTGTAGGTGCTGGATTCCCTCTGACTGTGCAGTCCACTCTACCACCGTTCACATTGGTAAATTCGACGCGAGAAGGTGGTTCAGAAACAAAACTCGGTCCCTGCATCTCGTACGAGGCGTTACAACCTGCACAAATAAATAAAAACAAGGTTAGAAGAACATGCTACCGAGAAAATGTCCATTTCATTCGAATTTATTCATGGAGACATTGGATTCTATTATGATACATCTTTTATATTCAATCACATATTTAGATAAGAATGTTAATTGAAAATTAAATGAATAATTTACCGATACAATTAGTTAAATAAATATATTTTCATTAATTCTTCTCAATTCATCATCAAATAACTTTATCTATCAATCCAATACCAGTTCCAATCGATTATTCAACAAGAATCTAAATGCTTCACAATCTGATTCAATTCTACATCGAATTCCGCGCATATTTCAATGATAATCTATATTCTCGTACTTTCCTAAACCAAGCTCACCCGCCCGCTAGAAATTGTATTTATCGTTATGGTAGGAACACATAACAAGCGAGAGAACGGTTTTATCACTTAGCTTGTATCCATTCATTAGCGATGCCTTCACCCCCTGGTCGTCCCCAAAAGGGACGCGATTAAAAATTGAAAAAGCGTATTTAAGCGAGCCACCGCCAAGCAAATATATCCAGTCAGCACGAGCACAACAGCAACATCGCGTTGAAATTTTTGTTCGTCCCCTCAGTCGTCGGTCCTGGGTAATTTCCAAATAATTTTCTAGAACGCCGACGTCCTACAGCCTCTATGGACTGTATCGTCGACGCGGGACGTGAACGAAAATAATACGGGTAGCCATAAATCACACATTTAACGCTGAAATTCGCCGGTAATAGGTTCCATAAATGGAGCGCATTGCGTTTCGGCCTTCCTTCCTCTTCGATCCCGCTACCTAAACTCCACGCCTTCCCTATCCCTGAACCGAATCCTGTTAACCATTCATCACTCGAGTTATGTTGATTTAAGTAGGAATGCCAAGGCACTCGGATGTATTCGGCATTCCGGTGGCCGGCATTATCCATCTGGTCTGGCCTGAACTATCCTAGCTTGGCCCGGCTTGGTCTAGCTTGGTCTAGCTTGGTTTGCTTTTGATTGGTCTGATCTGATCTGGTTTGTCCTGGCCTAGCCTAGCCTAGCCTGGCCTAGCCTGGCCTGGCCTGACCTTACGAACTACAGAGAATGCTTCGAAAACGTGCGACGAATTGTGATCAGGACAATTTCAATGGGAAACCAAAATTACATTGTATTTGTTAACATTTCTAGAAACGTTCAGAAACGTTCGCCAAGAAAGCGACATTATGAATTATCGATAAACGATTACCACTATTACTCCCTCTTCCCCATCTACTCTTCTACTATCTCTCATCCCTAAGCGATGTGACGGATGATATTGAAAATTTAATCGGCCGGATGGATGCAAGTTTGGAAAGGGCGGCCGTCGTCACCGAAAAAGGAGAGCTAATATGCAAAGCAATAGCTTACCCTCTTACACCAGTGCAACCATCGTATGACGCTACTCAAATTTTCCTAGATAATATAAGCCAACGTTTAAATTGAACTTTGTACTTTCCCGTGTTAACGAGAAAACCTGAACAAACTTATTCCATATGTGTGGGTGTGTGTGTTGATATACCTGATAAATAAATTTAAATTACATGGGAATAACAATCTCTCTCTATATATCAAATGTTTACTTTCTTATTATTCTCAAATTATAAAATTAATAAACGCTTAATACTATTTTTGATATTTTTCTATCATTCATTATATGTATTATCTCAACGGTATCCATTTTATGCTTAGAAATGTTTTACGAGTAACTGTCTACGTGTATACATGGTATACCCGTTGAAACATAACTTTCTGCATGCTACACATCTTCGTATTACAGTGCACTATGTTATATTAAATTCGTAAGGGTTATATTCTACCTAATCTTTAAAGTGATTGTTTTCTCAGAGGAGAAGAAGCAACCGGGACCTTCACGTTACGACACAACGATGACAACGTGGACGACAACGACGACAACGATAAGGTATCCTCGTTTTGTCATTCGTTTCTCACGAGACTTTACAAAGTCCGAATTTTCTCTTCTCTTTCTCTCACTTTCTACCTATCTACCTATCTATCTAGCTAGCTATCAATCTATCTAGCTTTCTTTTTATCATTCGCTGTTTCTCATATTCCTTTTTCCCTTCACCTTTTTCACTCCCTTTTTTCGTCGCGAGCATTTTTTTCACTCCGCAATATCTTATGACCTATATCTTCCGATCTCCGTAATAATTTCTTACCGAGGATAAAAACAAATGGTACCCAAGTAAAAAATTAAATTTCTTGTTTTCGCTTGGAACAAGAAGTAAGAATGAAAGAAGACAAAGAAGTCTTGTTTTGTGGGATAAAAGTAATTTCATCTTAACGCAAAGTCGGACGTACGCCGGGTCTTTGCGTTTGACGTATTACTTTACTCTTGCCCCTGCCCACTCTCTCCTATCTATTTATCTCTTTTCCTCGGGCTTTTCATGCCGCTCTTTTCTAGTACGGTTTATCGAGCAAATAAAAATGAATATTAATTCATCTTGTTTGTGGCGATTTAACCAGAACTTTATCAAAAGATCTAAAAGAAACGGAATTTTTTTACAAAACTCGTTGCACTTTGTGACGATTTTCAAACAAATATTGCTAAAAGAATTTCTATTAAATGTTCGTTAAAAAGAAAAGAAAAATACAGACAAAAATTGAGATATGTATAAATATAAAACTAAATATAACTAAAACTAGCCGCCAATGTATGAAATGTATTCATATTTCACACACTTCCTAAGCATTCCGTCGAATGCCGGCATTTCGTAACATATATAATATAAGGAAAAAAAAAAGTTAATTCTTAGAAAATCTCGTGATGAGATTGAATAACAAAGGTAAAGAAAAATGTTGATAAAATAAAATGAAAAAAGGAACGCGAAAGCACATCATCGCGTACGTGGTTCTCGCATGCAAGCAAGCGTGCACGCTCGGTTTGCGAAAGGAAGTGCTTGTATTCTCCGATATAATGGCTCGCTCGAGTGCATTTGAAATGCACTGGCTCATCGGAATAGCTAAACAATAGAAGCCACCGAGGAGAGTAGAAGGGAGACCAAGGGGAATTCAGACGTAGACCTGGCAGCTACTCGAGATCTCTCTCTCACTCTCTCTCTCGCGCGTTCTCTTCTCTTTGGACGTACTTGCTGCTATATAGAAAGAGAAAAGGAAGACGCAAAAGAGACGAGGATGGGTTACGCACAGTACAACGTGTTTGTACGTTTCCTGCAGCATGCGCACGATACGTCGAGTGGACTAACTTTAGTCAACCCTCAACGTCATCGCAAGAGCTTCTGAGGCTGTACACTTGTGCTTTCACTGTCGTGTAGGTTCGTTCAAGAGACCGAGACAACAACCGGCCGGGCGACCATCTGCGTAACGCTTTACGTCAACATCCTTCAGATCTTTCGTTCCCTATATCTATCTATCTTTCTCTTTCCCTCTCGTCTTCCCTCCTATTCTCTTATCTTCTTTAACGTCCTGTCCGTTTCTTAAGCGTCCTCGAGAACATTACAGATCTCCCCCTTTACGTAATCATACACGTGAGCCTGTCCAAAGTCACGAAAAAGGTCCCCCATAAGAATTCATCTCCTCCAATTAATCGCTCGATATATCGAGTGTACTGTTTTCTAAGACGACACATCGACCACCCTTCTTCCTCGAAAATGGATTATCAGCTTTACTCGCACAATGTCCGTATTTCTTCTGTATTTATTTTTTCCCATTATCTTTTGTTTTTAATTGCAAGAAGAAAATGCTTGGATAAATATAACACCCAACATCGATTTACCTTCCCTGCCATATCTCCTATTGTTTTACCGAGAGACGAGTACGCATAAATGTACCTTCTCGTTACACAAAAATTGTTGCACCATTGCTGCTTCATTCGTAACTACGTGATAAAACTGCAGCCCCGTGAAATTACCGTCGCTTGCCGTAAAGCACGGACGTTTTCAGAAGAAACTTCCTTTGTTAGATTTGCTTACACTGCCACGAATCTCTGTCTATCATTCTTTTATTTCCTCCCTCTCTCTCTCTCTCTCTCTCTCTCCCCCTGCCTTTTCAACTTCTCTCAATTAAATTTACTTGTAAAGCAAACTACAGATAATATGAAAAAATTCATTTCCATTAAAAACTAAAGAACAATATTTATTAACTGAAATAAAGATTTTTATAATAATAATTTAATGACGATAATGGCAAAGATAAAACGGATTCGAGTATAAAACAATAGAAATTTGAAAAATCCTTATTTACAATCGCTATTCTATTCTATATAATACTCTATAACACGAAGTATCGAGATTCGTTGGTCGTTGGAGAAAGTACCGACAATCCGGCCACTCGATTCGCTTATTAAAGCGGAGCGCGAACGAAAAAAGCGATCTCTTTGACTAATTGTCGACGAGTATATCTGCGTGTAGGTAGACGCACAAAGAATACGAGAGAAAGTAAGAGATAGAGAGAGACACAAACACACTAGGAAGAGTAGAGTTCGCGAATAGCGAGGTATATGCGCAGAGGAAGAAAAAAAATGCAAAAGAGAAAGAGAAAGAGAGAGAAGAGAAGAGAAGAAAAGAGAAACGACGAATGAGCAGTCCCCATTCCGGAATCCACGGCTCATCCGGCGGTTTACAATCCTTTCTTTCAAGCAGGCGATGGGAAACGAGGCGGAGACGAGTCGCGTCCCTTCACAGAGATGAGAGAGATAGAGATGGAAAAAAAAAAAGAAATAGAGAAAGGGAGAGAGAGAGAGTCAGCCCCGAGCACACACATACGTATATATTTCATATATATACGTATAATATATATATATAAAAAGAGAGAGATGTACACATTTTTACGAGGGATGAAAAAAGTGAAACGCATGGATAAGACGAAGATAGAATGAGAAAGAGAGAGAGAAAGTGGAGGTGGTTGGAGGGGGTGGCATCATGGGCCTCTCTCACCCTCGCTTGTCCGACAATGCAAACCAACTTTCTCATTTCAATGTATTGTTTCCATTGTTCGGGCGTGCAGCCTCCGCTAGGGTTGGCAGTCGTTGTGCCAGAGAAAAGAGGGAGGAGAATAGAGAGAGAAAGAAATAGAGAGAGAGAGGAAAAAGAATGGAAAGAAAAGGATAGAAAGATCTTTAGATCTTCTTCCTTCCAAAGTCAATCGTCATCGAGCTCGAAACCGTGCTTGCTTGCCCGCCATACTTCATCCGTTTTTCGCCACAAACCCGTACCCCTATCCTATTTCATCTCCTTCTACTTCTGCCTCCCACCTTCTACAACCGCCTTCCAAAGATTACGAATAATTTCAGCGGTAGGTACGCTCCTCTCGGAGTTCATCTTTTTTTCATCGCTTTTGTTTGTAAATATCTTTCTTTTCTTATCTCTTATAACGTTCTATCTTTTTCTAACTCCATTCTTCTAAAATATCTTTTTCATCCTTGCTCGCTTTGTCATATATACGTATACCGTTATTTATACCGTATTTTATATAGATTTGATGAGAAATCTTACATATATCCTTGATTTATCATACCACGATCAAAAGGTTCCACGCATTTTCCTCATAAATATCCCTTCAACCACTCACCAACCCATTCATCCGTTCATTCATCCATTAAACGGACACACACGCAAGAAAACTGTACAACAGCTTGCGTTTCCAACGGATAGACGAAGCGCATTATTCTAATTATACTTTGCTCCTTTCCGCTCTGTGACCCTTCGGGCGAAAAGCCCATAAGGGATTTGTCGGGTCACGTTGGGTCACGTGATTCCGTAATACCCATTAATTCGTAGTAATTCGTCGTACTTCATTAGGAAGCGTTCTCTGTACACTGTGACTCGTGCAGCCGCGTAACAAGTTGGAACTCTCCTAGCTATTATTATTCCTCTCTCTGTTTTTCTCTCTCTCTCTATCTTATTCATTCTCTCTAGCATAAACGACTTCTATTACGTATGTACAAATTTCAATGAACATTTCCAGTTGTAACTAATGTTTCTAAAGCTTATTAAAATTGAGAAGACTCGTATATTCCTCAATCATTTCTATTTCAATATATATATGTGTGGGTAAATTTATTATTTAGATATATATTATTACGTATACATACATATAAATACGTACTGGTCAAAATTATTTTACCACCTTACAAAATAATTATGTAATTATTGACACGATCAAAAAAATATGTAATCAATATATTAAAAATACCTTTTGCACAAATGAAGTTAATTTTTTTATTTTATAGAATATACATTCAAATTGAACGTTATTATTTATCTTTTGAACAGACAATTGATTTCCTATACAAATATTAAGAAAAATTAATATTCATTTAAAAAGTTAACTTTTTATTATTTTATAAAATGGTTAAATATAATGTTGACCGATGGTGTAATAGTGTATAGTTTTATATTATATTAATATTTATATTAAACATAACTTCTAAGAAAGCAATCACAATTTAGAACAGAGTTCCTAACTGTTTGTCATTTTAAAGTTCGGAGTAATAAACCGATTAAAATTCTAATGAAATCTACGAAAGAATAAATAAAAAAATAAAAAATCGAAACGAAAGAAAGTACATAATCATATCGGCCTTAACAAAATCGACCGCACGCAACTCCACTCGTACAACCATGAAGGAATTTCAATTGCTAATGAAATTACGGGAACGTATAGATCGGATAACACCCTCCCCCCCCCTTTCACGGTACGATCTCTTCCTCATCCTCCGTTTCCTCTCTTCCCCTATCAACTGTAGGCATCGATGCTGTCTACATCATCCTCTCCTCCTCTTCTTCCACCTCCCCTCTCAATGGACGACGACGACGACGACGACGTAACATGGAAACGCATATTGCGAGCCAAACGTGTTTGCAGTCGCATTGTTTTGCAAACGGAGTTGGGTTTGATTACCGTATCAACGAGCTTTAATCCAAAAGCTCGATCATACCTAACGATTTTCACCAAGAGCAAACCAACGATCTATGAAATTTGCCCTTTTGTTCCTCTTTAACAATACATTTATTCTTTTACACGAATTGTTGAAAACAATTTTTATTATATTTGGATTTATATTGAATTAATAATTTCGATTATTAAATTTAAATTGAAACAATATTCCGCTTTCGTACAGTATTTTTGAATAAATTAAAAATAATAATTAATTTATTTAAATACATATATATATATATATATATATATAAGATCACGTGTAACCGAGAGAATTAATAAAATAATTTTCATTCTATACTTTTAATCCTTGGCAATTGAGAATTAACACTGATTAATTTAATAATTTGTGAATAATTTGTAATAATTTAAAAAATATTCCACGTACGCGCATACTATATTAAAACAATTCATATTATAATTAATAATAACGTCGGGTATATAAATTGTAATATTCAAGTAAAAATATTTGTTTAAATATTAACTCAAAAATAACAAAAGGTATTAAGAGGTTAAGTATTCTCAATTCGAAATCTAAATTAGCGTAAATCTTAAAGTTAGTCTAAATTAGCTCTGAAAGAATAGTAGGTATAAATTTCAACGGAAAATATATTAGATTAGTATTATAAAGTATAAAGTAAATTTTAGTTTATGTGTCTTCCATACAGCAACCTCCAGAATATTTACGATCTATCGTAATTTTCTTCTAATTTTCGTAACGTAAATAGTACCATAGCAATGACTGCATAATTTCAGTACGTTTCTCATATTTTGGAATTTTCTTGACACCAAGTTTCTAAGACTTTTTTTTATCAGTAACCTCACTGAAATTTCGGTATTTTTTCGATTAATTAAAAACTAATTTAACAAAAATTTTTCATTATTTACAATACAATTCGGTTTATGACACAACAAAAGACTTATATTTTAAATATTATTTTCTATCACTAAAATTATAAAAACTATTCAAATGGACGTTCCTAGCAGATTTATCCTCTATATTTATTATACCAAAGAAAGGACGAAGCTTTATAAGTCTGCTAATAATGGAAATGTTCGAACAAACATTTCTTAATTTATTACGCTCTCTACAGTTCACTGTTCATACAAATTTATATCACTGATTAAATCTCATTGTAATCATTATTCATCAGATCGTATTATTAATTTCATTCTACTAAAGTTTCGTTAGAACGTCGAATTAACAAAGCAAAATTATCAACTATGTATAACAATGTACAGGATCATAAAAAATGAATAAAAAAAAAAAAAGAAATGGTATTACACGGAAAACTTCATTACCGTGAAATGAAACAAAATAATGTATGCCGAATAAAGTTTCGAAATATTATAGATATTACATATCAATATCTTTTTTATATAAAAAAATAAAGAAAAAAAAATTATTATCATTATTATTATATACAACGAAAATTATCGTTAATTATGATAAAATATAGTCGAATCAGGATGACTGTCTATCTTTTATAAATACTAATATAATTTATAGTTATGATTGAATTATCATAAATTCATAATATTATATAAATGTACTTTAACATATACGCATATTCGTTATTAACATTTAACCAAAGTAAGCTAGATAGGTACTCCTATGACTATGCGTAAAACGCTTATCAAATTCCAAGCGATTACATTAAATCTCTATAACGATCACTAAATTTGTATCGTCCCTATCTCCTACGGGAAATTATTAACGTACTCGTAGTTCCACTCTCGGTTCATCGATCTACTAACCAGCTCGAGGAAACTTGTGATTCTTGAGCTTTACGAGTCCACACTACGATACTTCAATTTCGATATCGCCTAACAACGTTTAACTCTCTTTCTCTCTCTCTCTCTCTCTTCTCTTCTCTTCTTCTCAATCTATTCGAGAAACGATAAGGGTAGCTTAGAGTCTCGAAAAGGTCACATTTCCGTAACAGTCGATGGCAAACGGATGGCCATGTTTCTTTCCAACCTCTTCCGATTGGATTAAAAGACCGACACAGAAACGGAAACTCCTTGGGAAAACGTTATTTATCGTTTGCGGAAACGGACGTAAGAATCAAACAAAGAACGCCGAAGTGGAGCTGGTTCTACTACTAGTAGTACTTTTCTATCGGAAGAAATCAAAGTTTAATTGACGTTGCGTTCAAATCTATATAGTGAGAAACAATAATAGCTTCTGTTAAATGCAAGTTATATATATGTTATCTAATTTTCTACTTGTTCATCATTTCCATCCAAAATGAGTATTATTACAAAACTTCATTTTTCTGTCTGTTTTTAACCAACGATTTTATTATTTTTATATGAATAATATAAATTTTGACGCACAAAAATGTAACACGTGTCGGTTATTACGATGATAGACCAAAGGACAAAAGAAAATTTATTTAATGAAGTAATAATAAATGTAATAATTTAATTAATACGGTTTTTTGTTATTCGATCAATCGCCATAATTATCGGTACGCGTATATACGTGTAATCGATATTTCGACAATAATTAATAGGTAAAAAAAAAAAAAAGAAGAAAGAAGAAAAAGATGAATTTTCCACGATCGGGATTGAAACCATTGGTTTCGTTTGATTTCCATTCCTTTTTTTTCCACTCTCAAAAAAAGAGTTTCAATTACACCAACTATTGTATATTATATTTCCGATAAGCAGAAAATTTGTTCGACGTAATAGCTTGCATCAGCGTCGAACGATCCCGTTCTATGCGAACAAGCCCCGATTGGGGGGCCGTTAATTATTTCATATCAGGGAGTGTCCGTACGATTAGCCGTTCATTATCTTGTCTCCACGATCAATATAATTTCTAGTTGAGCGGCTTATCGTTACGCTTTCATAGGATCATTCGTGAATCCGTCGACGGGTCTCAGAGTTCAAAGCCTATTGTTGTAATTTACGATCAGAACAACAACTTCAATCAATAAATACTTTTCAATGAAATTCCCAAACGATACCCGCCAATACTTATTATTATTGCTGAACTTGCAACAAAATTTCATCTCAACTTGACATTGACAACCGAATCACTAACTAAATATCGTCGCTTCTTATACTATTTTTCACATCGTGCTTCTCAACGTAACATCACACAAAGCATACTCCTAATCTGTCAAACAATAATCCTTCTCCCTTTCGTCTTTTCGTTTATCGTCTATCTATCGGTTCCCTTTCTTTGGAACCCCCACTTCACGCCATTGCGGATAACAATTGATCCTATGATTGCTCTATTCGTTCGATCGCGTATGCCATAAACACGCGCACGCACACGCGTGCACTCATACTCACTCTATTTTACAACACGACAAAAATAGAACAACATTTCTTGTAGCTTTACTTTTTGAAGAAAATGATAATCGTTATCTTAAGTTTTTTTTCTGTCCTCTTATATTCCTATTCATTCCTAGATTTTTCCTATCACAATATCGTAAAAAAAGAAGAAAAAATAAGAAGAAATAATCTTTCGATAAAATAAAAAGAACAAAACCTTCATCCTTTGTATAGTTTTGCGAATAAAATTTTGGTTTCCTTCCCTCTTTAAGCCCCCAGCCCCGCCTTTCCACTTCATCGAAGTGAAACCACTGTAGAAATAAATAAATAAAAAGGAAAAAAATGAAAAAGAAACAAGTCAACTGCAGCAGCAACGCATCGCGTAACGTAACATGGGCTAAAAAGAAAAAAAGAAAGAGAAAAGAGGAAAAGGGAGAGATAAAAAATACATAGACGAGGAAGGAGGAAAAACGGGAACGAAACGGGAACGAAACAGGAACGTTGATTTTCGCTAGCCTTTAGACAACCCTTTGGCCAGCAGGAATGCGGTGAACTTTACGCTATAGACTCGCTTAAATCCACTTGTGTTCGCTTGAACGTGTGTACGTACTACCGTCCAACGCTCGAAAACTCGATGAAACTAATTCATAACTCTACTCTCGCTATCCGATCTCATCTCTACCATCATATCCAACCCCCTCCCTCTCTTCTTAGACTCACCAAAACCTCAAACTCCATCATCAACGTTCACATAACTCCTCCTCGCTCCTCTAACTTTCCCACTCGTGTTAATAGCGAAAAATTTCTAATAAAAAACCTAGTGACAAAGAGAACCAATCAATATGATGAAGGTATATATACCCTTTTGTCAATCTTTAGGCATCCTCTCGTACATTTCTTTTTTCTTTCCTTTTTTTTCTTTTTTCTTTTTTCCATTCAATCCATAAACGTATTTTGTTATATTTACGCTAATTGATCATCAAACCAATTAGTTTGATTTGAATTTAGTAAAAGGAAGAACGCTTGACTTTAGTTGAAATATTGAAACATCTTATTTCAAGGGCAGCCAAATGATTTTGAAAATTCAAATCGTTTTCATTTGTGCATATTTTGGCGGTAACGTATATATCTTGTGGTATTTCACAATCACATATTCGACAAGTAATTGAAAATTAATGAAAAATTTATAATTCGCGTGAGAAGCTTTTGATATAGAAAGAGAGGGAATATAAATTTGAATAAGCATTTCGCGAAAAAGAGAACGAGAAACGATGAAACACAAAACTCCCTTTTAAACTCTCAATGACTCATAGAAGGGAAAAACGGCTTTAAATGCGAAATATCCCACGTAAGTACTTACTGCTACGTACTACATAGAAAGCGGTATGCTAACTCCTCGTTCCACGTCCCGTGAGACGTATTTAAAAATTTACTACGAATTTCTAGAGTCAAATCGTTGCGGTTAAATAAACATTTCTTGGAAATGAAATGAAATGAAATTAATAAGAGACTCTCGGTATTAGAATGATAAACCGAGAGGAACAAACTAAGTAAAAGACGAAGAAAAATAATGACAATGAAAGAAAAGATTTTTTCTAGCATAAAACTCGACCATTTGCCTTTCTGCGTTTTCTCTAATTATGAATTTAAAAAATGTCTACCGTAGAGAAAAGACAAAAAGAAAGAAATAAACTTACAGACTTCAGGACAATCAATTGTTGTATTTCTTTTAATTATTTACTACTCGTTTTACAATTACAAACGAGGACAACAAATTTAAAAGACTTTTTTTATCTAAATGGAGGAAAATGAAGACGCAAGACAGGCTTCGTACGTACCAACTGATAATAATAATAATAATGATGATAATTATTATTATTATATCTATGACAGTTGAGATACTAACTTACATTAGCTCGATTACATTGAAAGCTGTACGAGACAGCGGAAGTCGTAAAAACCGAAGTGCTTTTTAAGGATGATTAAATTCGAAATTTATATACGCAACGAATACTAGAAAAGCTAGCTACGAAATCTACTGGGAGAACGAAAGCAACGCGAACAAAGTTCTATTTTCACAGATTAAGGCATTACGATATTGTTCAGGTTTGATCAAATATGCATTTCAAATATCAAGAAGAAAAAGTAAAAGAATAAGAAGAAGAAGAAGAAGAAGAGTGAAATAAAGTTGTTTTTACATCTATGAAAAATGAGCGAACAAACCGAGTTACACTGGACCGTTCCAAAGTCGGTTCAGTGATTAATTCGGCAAACTCTAAAGAAGTAAGCGAGCCAGTAAAAGTCGTAAGCTCGACTACTTTAACTTTGATTTATCTCCGAGCTTAGAATTATGCTTGGAAAATCTTCGTGTTACTTTTTTAGATGTAAGAGGACTACTCGTTGTTAAAATCTAGAAAGTCGTCTCATTTAGTGAGAGAAACTTGAACCCTTTTGTTGAACTTTTATTGATAAAAAGAAAAAAACAAATAAATTTTATATAACACATTATATATAGAAAAGTGAAAATTTAACTAATAAAATATACGAATAATTAAACATTATCGGAACCTGTAATAAATGAATTCTTAACCACGTTACAATGGTGTCGATACTTTCATTACAGTGATTATTCTATCGGTCTGACTGAACCTACGATCCCTTTGAAAGATCCTACAAAAGAGAGTAAGAGAGGAACGACTATTAGTCTCGAGTTCAGATACTTTAACGACGATATAATCCCTGCTTTATAAATACTGACTTGGAGGGTAGTTCGAGGGCTTAGAGAGAGACCGCAGTGCGGTTAGCACGATGCAAGTGGGTCCGTCTACCTACCGTATAGTCAGGCTACTAGTAGAACTTTGCTAAGGGGGTGGTAGGGCGAGAAGGATGGAATGGGAGGACAGAAGGTAGTAGGGGAGATGAGAGAAACAAAGAGACAGAGAGACAGAGGGACAGAGAGACCGAGAGACTGAGAAAGAGAGAGAGAGAGAGAGAGAGAAGGAGAATGCTAACAGGGACACACCGGTACAAAGACCGAAATGCAAATACGTATTCTGTGTACTTAGGAAGCTGTAGTGCCAGTGAGCCTCATGCATAGAGATTGTAGGTTGTCCGTGTAAAATCGACCCTCGACCATTCTATCTCTCTCGCATTCTCACAATCACACAGAAGACACACTCTCTCTCATATACACACACTAACAAAGTGACAAAAACACAAATCTATTCGGCCACATCACCAGTCACCCTACTTCTCGCGTAACACATCGACGAATTGGGCAAACCGAAGGGAGACTTAAACTCTCTTCTTATTCGATCTTTGATCTGAAAAATCTGTGGACCCGACTAAACACCGGGCCAGCCCTCTCAAATTCTGACGACTTCCGCAAAATCGATCTTCGGTGCATGCGCCCCAATGCTGCTGCTGCATTTCCTTTCTCAGTTTTGGATAAATTCACTGATCCAGAAACTAATAGTATCAGGATTCTCAAACTTTTCAAAGAGTTCGAGAGAGCTAAGTCGTCTCGGAACGTGCTGAATTATTATAATCCTTTTGATAAAAAGGAGTAATTGCTTTTTTTTCTTTTTTCTCTCTCTCTCTTTCTCTCTTCGTTCCACGATCGATTACATTACTCTAAACCTTTAGTTACTTTTTCGTTTTTAATCAGACGACGTGATCGCTGTTCAAAAGACACCAAACGTAATCCTTACGAGTTTAAGTCGTCACGAATGTGCCGTGCTTGAAATTTAAATATAATTGCTCAATACTACTTTCTCCAACGGTTATATCGTGCGCGATTAAGTGCCACTCATATTGCTCTTGAATAATTCATGAATGACAGTACTCGACGCGCAGCATCGGGTACGACTAAACAAGGGGCTTGGTTAAACGATACTGTTGACGTAACTCACGTAATGATTTAATGTCTATTCTCTTTACCCTGTGTGTTAGTAGAGATTTGTTTAAATAAAAAAAAAAAACAAAAAGAAAAAATATATATATATAAGAACGCAATAACGAAAATAAATGAGCTTGTTATTCTTATATAGATATACGACGAAAGATGGCAGAGAACGGCCAGTGACGGTTCAATTACGCTTTAAAAGTTTGCAAAAGGAAGGAGAAAGAGCACCCGTGCCGCTGCTAGCTGGCATCTCATATCCAGCGTGTGCCTTTTGTAAGCTTCTATCTCGTTTACGCATCTGCTGTGTCGTGAGAAGGTAAGAGAGAAGGAAAAGGAATAGATGAGGAAAGAGGAAGTGGTTGACTATACCGAAGCACCGCCATAACGACTGCTGCATTCTTGCCTATCACGAACAGACCGTTTCTCTCTCTTTCTTTCTCGCAATCCCTCTCACTTTTTCTCATCCCACAAACAGATAAGTCTATTTACTGTGAAAGAGCTCTCTTGAAATTCTATTTGCAGTGTATCGTCTTTCCTCCTCGTCATTCTTTCTTTCTTACCCCTTTTTCTTATTTCTTTTATTGGAGGGGGCGAACGAGGCGAGGGGAGTTTACTTTGACTCAAGCGTAATTTCCTATTTTACTTTTCCTGTAAGGAAAATAAAAAAAAAACAAAGATCTTCTGCAAATGACACCAAGAAGATTGGATGAAATTTTATAAAATATATTACTCGCTCGAAATATATATAAATACACACACACACACATATATTGACATAGAATATTACTGGAAATACGTAGCCACGATAATTCGATTTTTCGATTGGGATTTCATCCGACGGTTTGTGATTGAAAGTCGATTTGCGGACGCGTAGAGAGGACGAAAGTGTGCAAAAGAGAGAGAGAGAGAGAGAGAGAGAGAGAGAGAGAGAGAGAGAGAGAGAAAGTAAGAGGAGGAAAGAAAAGAAGAAGAGGAGAAAAGCGTATCGACACGTAGCTCTGGTTCCTACCGGTGTACATACATACATAGATGTCTCATACAAATCGGACATTCGATAAAAGTGCGAACGACGACGACGACCGAGTGTTTGTACACAGTGAAGAAAATTACATTCCGGTGCTGTTGGTACGATTAGAGCAAATATATTCCTGGAACTCGGCCTTTCCAAGGCTCGTTTCAACAACGCAAATAGTTTCTCCATGGAACGTGAAGAAAAGCATGCGGAGAGGATTACTAGAATTCCGACGACCATTCCGATGTATGAGTGCGTATGCACGTATGTACGTAACTCAGTCAGTTATTTTCTTCGATAGTATGACGGTGGTGTAGATGATGGGTGGTGGTGTCTAGCACGCCTCGCTAGGATGAACACTGTGTTTATTATTATCCTTTTCGTTTATATCCTTCAGAAATAATATCTCATCGTAGTGAAGAAGGATTTACGACTTTTAACGATGCACGATTCGAATAATTGAAGCATCGAATTGAATCGTCGTTCGTCCAAGCCACGAACGCTAAACTATAGAGCTGAGAGTTAGGTATTATCGATCGTGACAAAAAATCGATAACTACCGTCGATAACAACCTACTAGGAACAAAGATAATACGAGTTTGGTAGTCTAAAAATAAAGCTATCTCGTCTATATATGTATACAGAGAAAGAGAGAAAGAAAAAAAAAAAAAGGAAAATTCTTTGCTGTCGTTTGGTCTACCATTGTTTTGGCACAAACGTTTATTTTCCATTGCTCGGTTAAACGAGTAAGAAAAGGTAGGCGTCGCGTCATGAAACAACATTGACTGATCTAGAAACGACAGTAGACCAATGAAAGCAACGATTCGATAGATAGGTGGCTGCGGAAAATGCGAGGACAAACGTGTCATCGAGCTGTCCTTTTCGATGCTTTTCTTTCTCGAGAAATGTTCATGAAATGTCGGGATGTGCTCCCGGCGTGGTATCGCAACTATGACGAAACGTCATCCGTTATCGCATGCATGCTAGCAGATTTTTCGATGACAGTTGACATGCCGAGGTTCTACCTTCGTAGAACACCGTTGGCGTCGCGCGAAACCGGATGACAGTGATTTGCTTTGTGGTCCGTGTCGAATGAATTTGCGCCCACCGGCGTGTGTGGTTTCATATAATTGCGAACTTAATTGCTTATATTGCGAGGACCCCTTGATGACGGTCCCGTCATCCTACAAACCGTGACAGGGTGTCTGCAGTCTATGTGTGTATACACATGTGAAAACTATTTCATACGAGAGAGAGAGAGAGGAATTCTAAAAAGAGGTCACGTCTATTCACATATATATATATTTTTTTTTTAAAAGGTACAAACATAACAGAACACTAACCTTTTGACCCATTAAAAAGTATTATCGTCCAGTTCATTAATCGCTATTTTCTCTTACTTTTAAAATACAGTAATACTTGTTCTTATAATAATGGAAAAAATTAATATTTGATTTAAAAAATTGATGGGAATCCAAACATGACAGTAACTTTGTTAAAATGTAATCGTTCGTTAACAAAATGCAAATGAGAATTCATTTGTCCGTAACTTGAATCAATTCGAGAATAACAACGTAATGTTGATGTTATTACAATGATGAGACTGGAGCGTTTGCAAATGTAGTATGTATCTACATAATATATAAGATATATCCGGAAGAACGACAAAATTAGAGGCGGCGGGATAATTATTCATACAAAAATTAATTGAAAAGAAAAAAAAAAAAAGGTAAATATTTATTTGTTCTAAAATTCTACATTTTAATACATGCTGCTATCATATTTATGATTATTATAAATAAAAAACACCGCACTCGATTAATCTTTGCATTTTCGCTTGTACCCCATCTTCTATATGAATGACGACGATTAGAAAATCGTTGTTTATAATATTCAACTGGTGTTGTTTCGTTATCTTCGCAGCTCTACTGATAGAGACAAATTAATATAAATTAAATTTTATTATAAATTAATAAATTTGAGCTCGTAAAAGTTATTTACGTACGTTCATATACAGAGGACGATGTTTTTTCGGCTAAATGGGATCACCCAAATATCTCATTTGTTTACAATCGCATTAAAAATCTACAAAAGAAAAAAGTTGAACTATATGATATATAATGGTTGAAGGAATTTGTTCTCAAGGTCATTCTTTAACGAGATTCCATTTTACGAGATAATCTAGCTATCAGGAAAAGTTCGTAATAAGGTGAAAATTTAGTCCAGTCGTTAGAACAGAAAGTACTACTTAGAATTCCTATCGCATTAGGAATTCCAAAAAAGGAATAGCAGTAGAAGGACTTATCGCAAGTGGTAGATATATTCGAATGAATTATAATTCAGGACGTCCATCCAATCGTCTCGTTTATCAAGGTAATAAGCTCTAGGAGAAGGTTTCCTAGTCGTAAGACGATGGACGGCCGACATCGAGAAGAATGAGCAAAAGGAATAAGAAAGAGAAAGAGAGAAATAAGGGGAAGGGAAAGGGTGAGAGAAAGAACCTCATCTTTCCTATCAAAGAGTAATACCGTGTCGGCACAATGCCATGAAGTTTGCAACGTACGCCGATTTAATCCGAATAGTTTCACTATTCCTAGTCGAATCGGAAATAAGTTTTCCCGGAGTTTAACAGGTCGAAGGGAAATCGACGAAAGACTTTTTCATTTCTTCTACCACTTCGCTGACTTCTTAGCCCCAACCTCCACCCACCCCATTCTCTCGTTACCTGCCAACGAGAAACCGCTTCTTGACGTCTACTCGAAATGCGGGAAATTACTGTTCCACCTATATCTATGGGCATTTCTAACGTTCATGTGAAAATCGTGAAACGCATAATTCCCTCATAAAGTTATTACCGGCACATCGTACCGGTGACGAGGAAAAGTGAGATCAACCACAGAAAAAGAGGGAAAAAGAGAGAGAGAACAATACATTTAGTCTATTTATGAAAATGTCATGTTGAAAATGTCAACCCGTTCGTAGACCGTGAATTTTTCTCTAATCGATTCAAAACCCATTGCAAAGACATAAAATGAAAGTTCGTATAAAGTAAAGCAAGCAAGTCCGTATAATAATAACAATGAGACAATCGTTATTATCTTTTATCTCTTTCTTTCTCCTTCTCTTTGTCTCATTGTTTCTTAGTTAGCAAAATTTAGTCCGCAACGATCAGGACTAATAATTGATGCTCCGCTAGAATGTCTCGTGTTTAAAATCTAATGAAAGTAATTTATAAAGCCGAGTATCGTAAAAGTTGAAAAAAGTTCTTCTGATAGGATACGATCTAAAGTAACTTTTATCCTGCGAGTTTTCGCGTAAATGAAAAAGGGAGAGAGAAAGAAAAAGAGTAGTAGAGCCGGATCGATTTCTCAATGATGTCCCCGAGAAGGAGACTGCGTCGTTACAACGAACGAAGGAAACTTCCGATAGCGGTTTTACGATGGTTTGGTATCGTGGATGCGAGATGATAAATCCTTTAGAAATCACGCGTGTCTTATTCCCGATGGATAAGCTGCAAAAAAATAGAAAGGATAAATAAAAACAGAGAAAGGGAAAGAAAAATAGAGTGAATAGAAGAGGATGAAAAAGAAAAGGAAATACGATGCTTTCGAGTTACCATTTTTGAAAAAAGAACCAAATAAGGTTCATAAACCAAATACAAAATAGAGAGAAAGAGGAAACTAGCGAATAGTCAAAAGTTTAAAACATGCGATAGTGAAATTTACTTTTAAAAATGATGTACCCGCAGTAAAACATCGTAAGGCTCCTTTTGATTTCTTTTTTCTTTATTATTATTATTATTATAAAAAAGTTGAAGCTCGCAGTAAAATTCTTTGCGTAGACTTCAGCATCATTAGGACGAAACCCTTACGCAAGGCTTTTCGACTTAACGCTCGAATACCTAAAACAAACGTACTTTGAATTCTATATTTGGATGGTCGTTTTACCGAAATCAGTAAACATTCTAAATGCACGGGTAAAGACGGTCAAAGAAAACATCTTTGAAGAAAAATAAATCTAAAATGAAAAATGTTTACAAAATTATAATTGCCAGATGAAAGAAATATTTATCTATTGACATTTTTCCGATGAAATAATTCGCACAAAATGTCTAATATTTCTTTTGTTGAATCAGCTTGTACTGTATAACTCGGCTTACGAAGCACAAACATTTTTGTCCTCGAAAAAACCGATGCATCTGGAGTTCATCAGCGTGCAATGTTCTGGCTGACCGAAGTAAAACCAACCCCTTACTTTTTCTTCTTATAAAACCTCATCTCTCCCTTACCACGTTGTAATTTTAACTATCGAAGAAAAGAAAGTAGAGTCGAAGATGGTTAGTCTGACCAAAAGGAAAAAAAAAGGATATAAAGAAAGTAAGGAAGGAAGGAAGGAAGAAAGGAAAGAAGGAAGGAAGGAAGGAAGGAAGGAAGGAAGGAAGGAAGGAAGAAAAAGAAAATAAAAGAGAGGAAAAGAGAAGCGTAGATAGAGACAGAAGAAAATATAGTAAGATAGAATGAAGAAGAAACGAGAGTGGTTCCATCTTCTCGCTCGAACGTAATTCCGATTCCCAAGAAAGCGGACTTTCGTCGTGGCGTGTGTATAGCCGTACTTTTTCCACCTAGATTACTGTTCGAGGCAACCCTTGTCTATCTCCTTTCAACGTATAAAGAGGATTAAGACTGTTGTGGTCACGCGTAAAAGACTTTTCCGGAAGATCTCAAAGTAGTTGGAAGGTTGCTCGACAGGTGGATGGAAACGCTCGATTCCCGGAATACCAATCAGAATGTCGGTACGAGGACTGTTTGTTCTAAGCTCGCACAACCGGAAAGGAGAAAGCTAAAGGAATAGCTGAGAACGTGGTTAGATGGTGGTGGTGGTGGTGGTGGTAGTGTGATATTTTAGTAAATACTAGTAGTGGTAGTAGTAGTAGGGATGATGCTGATGCTGATGCCAGTACTATTGCTACTACTGATGGCGGAGGTGGTTAGGATAAAGGTAGTGAAGCGGCAGTAAGGTTGATTGTAGAGAGAAAGACGGATAAGGTGAGTGGTTAGGAGAAACAGAGAAGGAGCTATCGTTCCTTCGTCCTCTCGACTAATGAGACCGCGTGGTTACATCAGAGACCGGGGACAAATTGAAACGTACGAGCCTAGAGGGGCCGTGGAACAGAGAGAAGCGACCTTCTAATGCGTGACTATGGAACACCACCAATACTGACACCCTCTTCCCTCGTATACACACTGTCTACCTTCTATGTTCGCATCATGTTAACACCCTTTCCACACGAGAACGTTCATCCATGAATTTTATTTTTCCTTCCTTCCTTCCTGACCGGAATTCATTTCAACTTCTAATATTAAGTTTTACAAAAAAACTTTACACATTTCAATCACGCGTCTAATTATCAATAAAATATCTTTTTTCTTTTTTTTAAGTTTATAACATTAGCAATTAAGAAACAAACTTGTCGAAAAATATATAATTAATTATAAACTATTAGTAACATCGAGTATTCTACTATTGTATGAACAATATTCAACTGATATATTGCAGTAAGCATTTATATTCCTATTACTATTAATAAAAATAAAAGAATTACCGGCCGTCTATTATCGTTATTTTCTTTTATAAATCCCGAACGAAATAGAGGTAAGAGAAAGAAAGTTGGATGAAATATAGGAGACCCAAAAAAGATTACAAAATCCAATGAGTCAAGGCTCGACCGTAAAAGACGTTTAGACGCAATCTATAAATTAACGTTACCAGCTTGGCAGTTCTCCCTTTCCTGCCTTCCTAATCTCTGATTCTTAGTGCTACCGAGACTACTAAGATGAAGAAGAGAAGAGTAGAAGGACGAAGGAAGAACAATTAGGGTGGTACGACGTTTAGAAGCTGTCTTCTTTCTTAGTTATTTGATTGCCTTGGCGAACAAGGATCTCTCAGGAGAATAATTGCTTTCGTTTTCGGGAAAAATCAACGTGCTAAAATGAGAAGGTAAGTTTTTTTTTTCCTTTTCCTTCCTCTTTTCTATTTTTCTTTTTGTTTTGGTTTTTCTTTTCTTTTTTCCAAAAAATACACACCGCCCCTATCCTCCTCAGAAAAAAAAAAAAAAAAAAAAAAAAGAAAAGGAATGAAACTTTTCGATCGTGAAAGATCTGACAGGAAATAAAGTAGGACGATGTCAGTGATTCTTTTCAAATTCCATTGACTCTTCTTTCAGTGACTTTCGAAAGTAAGAACTTGTCTGTTTCTCAACGTCGATAGCATTGAATTAAGAAAAAAGATACAGTATCTTGACCCTCTTATTCTTCAAAGCAGTTCGTTTCCTTCTTTAGCAGGTCATATTTTCTACGAGTAATTTTCCAAATGCACATACATATTCCAGAGACGATCGATATAATGTATATATATACTTCTCATACGTATCACGAACCACGTACTATGACGATCTTTTTTTGCAACCCTTTTCTCCTTCTTCGCATAAGAAAGATCGGTAACTCAAAGAGCTCGGCGGAGCAAATAAATTCGGCGAGACCTCCTTTCTGAAAAACGGATCGATATGAGAATAGAAAATTGAGAGAAAAAATGACAATATTCAAGGATTTCAATTTAAAAACAAAAACAAAAAAGTCATTTAAGTGACCAGAACTTTGCATTAGGTAAGTTTACAAATAAATAATATGAAGTATAAATAAAAAAAAATGAATGATATTAAGGAAAACTTACTTAGGAAACTTAAAAATCAGTATCCATCGAACAAACAAAACTCACAATAATTTTAGTCTTATATAGGAACTTATATAGGAACAAGATAAAGTGCCAAGAACATAGACCTAATTCGTGGATTAAGGAGGAACTCTCCCCCAGTGAGTTCCTGTCGATGGAGTTTGGTAATCGATGAGGACTTCCATTGTGGTAAGGTGAGTCTGGGCGTAGCGATAGTTTGGTGCCAGGTAGATTACGCGACTATGGACTGCTCCTAGTGCAACCACAGCGTTGGAATAGACTAGGAAGAGGACACAGAGGACACTGTTAGGAGGAGAATGAAACGGAAGGGATGGGATGATAGATGAGGGATGGGAGAAGGGTGAAGAAGGAGACGGATATAGACCGATAAAAAGAGAGAGAGAAATAAAGAGATGGAAAGCTGCCGTAGGGTTTAAAAGGAGAAAGGGTAAAAGGTGGAGGACTAGAGCAAGAGGGGAGAGAAGGGAATAGATGTAGCAGGGTGGCAGTCTAGCATGCAAAATGCTGCGTCGACGTTATCACGCCGGCAGAGATTAAGGGGCTGACGTTGTGGATAGCGGTCTTCAGCCTTCCTATTTTTCGCCATACTCTGCTGAGTTTTACTTGGCAGACGCTACCTGCAGGGAGGTCCTTATTGTTCGGCACATTCTGCTGCTGCTGCTGCTGCTATCGGCGTTGCTCGCGACTAAACCACCATCGTCTCCATTCTCCTTCATCCCCTTCATCTACCTCTTCATCTATCCCTTCTCCACCTTTTCTTTCCTTTTACACCAATTCTACCTTTCCCTCCCTCTTTCTTTTCTCTTCATATACTACTACCTAGCCTCCTCCACCCTACCCTATTCTTTCTTATCTTTCTTTCTTTCTCTATTTCTTTTCTTTTTCTTCTTACACTACCGAAGCTTTCCTTACTCCTAGCGTCTTTTAACGAAGATTTAAACATAGCCGTACCACCGAAGCGTATTACTTCCTCCATGACCGGAATTTATTTAGCCTTGGCTTGCCGCACCACAACTGCGGTTGTTCGAAAAGAAAAAAAGATCGAAAAGAACGGGAAAAAATATCGTTGGAGGTAAAAAATGCTGGTTACTTAACGATTTTCTTCTATTCTTATTTATCTTTTCGTACTTTATTTTACAATTAGATATACCTATTTGATTTATATATGGGAAAGTTGTCGACCTTTAAAAGACACACTAGAAAAATGTTTATTTTTAAATTTATTGATAGTACTTTTTGAATGAACTTCCAGGAAAGATAGTAAGAGATAAAATGGAAAAGCTGCAAGTTTCTAAAATATTAAATGCAATGAATCCGGAAAAATAACATGGATTTAGTAAGAAAGCGTTCTCCCTTGGAAGGAAAGGTGCTCGATAGACACAAAGAAGAAAAGCTCGACGTATTCGCCATAGTGGCTGTGGTCGACATTCAGAAAGACTTCACGGCAAGAAGTGAAAAGAAGCCGGATTTTTAACTACAGCGAATCCCAGGCGTATATAGAAACCAGCAGAAACCAGAGGGTGACCTTTTGCATTCTCGTCTCGTGACGGTTAACAACTTCAACGAATGAGAAAACGCGTAGAATCGATCGCGCAAGAACGTGCAAGTAAATATATATATGCATACATACATATGTACACACATACATATATACACACAAACGGATAGGTAGGAAGAAAAAGTCATGAGCTTTTCTCCTCATTTTCTTACTTTGACGCGTGCTCCTCATTTATTTTCGTGCCAAGGTGGAAAGAATCGAAACGTAGAAGACAAAATGAGAGGGGAGAAAAGCAATGGGGCGAGAGCTAAGAAGCAGGACGATGTTGTAAAGAAAAAAGAAACCGACGAAAGGAGAGTGAGAGAGAGATAAAGTAAAGAGAAGGCTTGAACTCGAATAGGGGATTTCTTTCTTTCTCTTTTTCTCTCTGGTAGGCCGTAGCTCGAAGCCGGTAGAGAAAAGATGGTGGAACGGTAAGTTCAGTGGAAACGAGCGTCGAAACGAGCAATGGTGAAGGTAAGAAGAAGGGTGGAGTCTGGGTGCGCTAGAATGAGGAAGCAGTTGAAAAAGGAAGGAAGAAGAAAGAGAGAAGGAGAGAGAGAAGTAAAAAGGGAAAGAGGAAAAGGGATGGAAGGGTGCAACTAAGGGTGATAGCGTTGTATTGTTGTGTGACGGCGGTGACCCGTGGAACGTTTGCAAGCTCTTCCAAGTTCTAGAAGCAGTATCAGGAGAAGGAAAAGCAACAGAAAGCAAAGATTCGACCGAGTCTGTTTTTTTATCCCCTATCTTATTCTTCATCTATATCCACCTTCTAAAGAAGGAAGGAAAGGAAGAAGGAAAGAGAGAAAGAAATAAATGGAAAAAAAAAGAAGAAAAGGAAGAAAAATAGGAAAAGAAGGAAAAAGAATCCAGGGCCGTTAACTAAATGCTGCCACTGACAGCTGCCCACTTCTATCGACTGTGAAAGAAGAAGCAAAGAGTTCTCTTCGAGTATCGTCGAAAACGATGGCAAATCCAAGATCCAACTAGCGTAGCTTCGAGGCTACGTCAATGAACGAAGAAAATAGTCTTGAAAAAGGGAAAGAGGGAGAAAGATGAAAACTAGAATAAAGTGTGTGCGAGAGAGAGTTGAGCCACAGAACGAGATCTCACCGGCTGCTGCTGCCTGCTCCTCGCACGAACTCGATAACCCACGTAATTGCGAAGCGGGAAAGAGCGTTGGCGTATAAAAGAGAAGGATAAAGGGAGATAGGGAGAAAGAGAGAAAAAATCTCTTAACCGTACGATTTTCAACCCTGCCAGACCTGCGAATTGATTTTTCTTAAGGCATCCAATGACCGCACTGGATACCAGTTATAGCGTACGATTCGCATCTTGTTACGATTTAACACTACAACGCGCGCGGTCAAATGATCCGCGTCCTGTAATTTGTACCAAAAAATCCTCTGAAAACCTATCAAATATTAATTATTCATTTTGAAATAAAAGATAATATATTTTGCTCAATATCCAATTGGCTAAAATCTCATTTTACACATTAAAATATATGATTTTTTTTTTTAAACCGGTCATTTGACCTCTCACGGTAGTAACAGGTATACATGAAGTGTCGGTAAGTTTCGTATTAATATTATACTCTCGGGATAAGGATTCTTTTTTCATTTTTTCGACGAATAAAAAATCAATACGGGAAATATTGCAAGTTATCTTTCCTTTTTTGTACTTTGATAACGAGACGTAACATGTCGTCGTACGTTAAGCAAAAATGAAGGAAGAATACAAAAGAGAGAGAGAGAGGAGAGAGATAATAATATTCACGCTAAGACCGTGATATAATTTTTGTATAAAGGAATGTCGTCAGAATTACCGAAAATTCTCGTATACGTTTCATTCGTCTTAGGTACCATCCGGCCACAACGGAATTAATTACGGTGTCCCGGCTATTTACGAGCGGTTTAAATCCCGTCCTTTCGAAACGTCAGAGATACGAAAACGACCACGGCACAATGCTTGCTAGCATCAAAAGCTCTGTCTTTTCAAGGCTTCCACTAAGGGAGGAAGAGAAAAAGAGATAAAAGGAACATGAGAGAGAGAGAGAGAGAGATGAAGGAAGAGAAGAAAATACAAGAGAAACAGAGAAAAAACATACCGCCTTGATACGACGCGTGCCTAGGGGGTTAAAGTTTTCTATCTCTCTTTCTCTCTCTCACGGGGCTGGCTTTTGAGCGAGTCTAAAAGAAAATAAGAGTTAATGGAACAACGGAAAAGCACGCCGTTTGAAATGAGACAAGATGAATGGTCGATGCTACTCGCATATATATGTCTAAATGCATGTATATTTTAGCAGCAAGAAATATTATACTTTTCGTACCGTGATAGAGAGTTTGGTAGAAAAGTTATGTACTCGATGGTAGATCGATCGATGTTAGCCGAGGAACCAGAAAGCAAATTCAAGATTTACCGTTAACTTACGTATCTAGCCTTGCCAAAAGAGGAACAAAATCTCCAGGCTAGTTTTTCTTTCTATTCCATTATAATGGAGAAATCCCTCGAGACTCGAAACGTATTACTTTACGAACCTTACATTTTGTTATGATCGAAATGAAGAAGAAGAAAAATGTGACAACCATGAGATATATTTTTGTAAGGTGAGTTAGTGATGCATGGCAGCCAGCAGCAGCAGTAGTAGGAGGATCCAGCATCTTCGATTCTGCTCGTCCTACCATATCTCTTTCCTTCTTCTCTGACCTACTTGTAGAGTCCTATTACGTCAACTTCCCTAATAGCTAATTGAATAACTCGTGAGGCAACGAATTGAAATTTTCACGAGTTCGACCAAGACGTTAGACTTTATATATATGTGTATGTGGAATTAATCCAACTATTTCGAGAGAAGGGAGAAAATGACAGCAATATTCGAATAAAATCGATTCTTTCTTTTTCCAATGATCAAATACTAATATTTATTTACTATGCATAACGTATACTAATATAATGGATGTATTTTCGTTTGCAAGCAAATTGCATTTCGATATTCGGTAGCACAAAAGAAGCATATATATAAAAAGAGAGAGAGAAAATACTGAAATGTCAAGGGAAGCACACAAACAAAGCTTCTACACTCAGATTAAGTCTAATGTTTGTCAGTGACCACGCGTGCTCAGAATATATCTACTAGTTGAGTTAACGTTCATGGTGTGTTATAAAGCTACAAAACATGCTTTCGGCTATATAAAAAAAAAAGGAAAAAAAGAAAGAGTAAACCAACTGAGAACCACCAACGACGACAAGAACGACGAGGCAACTATTCTCAAAGTGGTATGAATGGTATTGTTGTGGACGACGATGTAGACGCGTACATCCTTTTGTCGAGGTCCGGAGCCCTTTAAAATAACCTACCACCACAAATAACATTATTATTTCTCTGTTATGAAATGGACGTAAAATTTGGTGCACAATGAAAGAAAAAGAGAGAGAGAAAGGGAAAAAGAAAATAAAACAGATATCTTGGAAATCAAAATAAATAAGCTAAAAAAAAACGAATGTAACCTTACTCTCCTCATTTCTTTAATTTTCGACAAAAATGATGGCTGCTATTGTCGATTGAAATCAAATTTTGTAAAAGCAAAATAGAGAGAGGGAGAAACAGGGGGGGGGGGGGTTAATAAAAAAATACAATTTTGTCATGATACAGTAGCATCTCTAAAAGTGAATTCCATGAAATAATGGAAACGATAGGGAGGAATCGGTCGCGATTGAGCGATCGTTTAACGCATAGGTGAATTTATTTTCGGGCTGAGCTGGTAGCATCATCGTGTGTGTATCCTACGTGAGTATCTGTGGGTGTACAGCTCGATGACAATACAATAGACAAGAGAAATCGTAGTGGGTAGCCGATCGGCAGCCAGCACAGCCACGGAGTGCTCATAATTGCTTCCCGATTAGATACCGTCGTTCAGCCACGGCCGATTTTCAATTCCACTCTACTATCGTCCCAACACGACCTATACACAGAAATACAAATATATACCTAGAGTATATAGACATATGTGGTATGGTGTATGCGAGTATATCGACAGATATATCGCGGGAAAATCAACAGGCGGCCGTATGCGCTACTCTTTGTACACTTTTCCGATTAATGGTAGAAGAAATGGAAGGGCTCGGAGAGTTTTTCTTTTTCTCTCTCCCCCTCTCTTTCTCCTTCCTCCTCTTTTTCTTTCTTTCTTTTTTGTTTTTCGTTTCTCTATCTTTTTCTCTCTCTCCTTCTCTCTCTCTTTTACTCTTTACTACATCGACATTCGATGTTGTCCCGTTTAATATCCACAGAGCTTCTGTTTCATTGTAAATTAACGAACCAGGATGCATTCGTTAACCGTTACAACTCTCATGCGAGATCCACTCGTTTTAGAAATCTCGTCAATGAGTAGGAAGATGAAAAACCGATATGTTCAGATTTATTTGATTGATTATACTCGAATGAGTAGATATTCTACCGCGAATTAAATAAAGGTTTAGTTTATATGGCGAAATGTTCTTTTCAATTAACAGCTAAAGTATATTTTTCGTGTCGATAGATAATAGAAGAGAGGACAATAACTGCAATTCAACAAGTTTCCTTAGCGTATAATTATGGAACCACGATCGGTTCAGCAACCTTTTGAAATTTCAAACTAACTACTGACTGACCGTAGTGAAATCGAGGAAAACCGATAGATCGAACTGAACACCGAGTCACACTGAAGCACTTTATATTCCTCATAGGAAACTTGACATGGAAGAGGACCCGTAGAGAAATGCTCGTGGCACGAATCAGGCTAACGGGTCTCATTATTAACCGAGTAAATCTATCGGAGAGATAATTACTTTTTGAAATACAAGACTGCAAATCTATCTGCTCTCTAAATCATTCTAACTTCCATAATCTATATCTTCCATATCTATATATGTATAGAGAGTGACTCTGTATATAGGAAAATGATTCTACGTGTAAAAATAAGCCCGAAAAAAAAGAAGAAATAACATTTGAAATCAAAACTAAACAGTATTATTACACACAGGAGATAATTTTCATGAATTTACTGTAGATCAGAACAAACTATTGAATAACTTATTTGATAAATGTTCTTCTAATTGTAACTCATATGAAATCAATGAAATATTTAATTATACATACAGTTATATATTACAAAATACTCTTTTAAGTGTTGATAATTGAGTTCCTTTTAGGAACATAATGCTTGGAGATCCAGTATTTTAAAGGGGATGATAAATGTACTACTATCTTTCCTTTTCTTTTTCTTTTATCCTTTAAGATTACATTCACGAACAACGTGCTTAAGCTTTCATGGGATGTCGCGTTGGGTGGCCATTAAGCCCGAGTTTAAGGAACTAACGTGGTACTTGGAAACCACATTCGAAAAGACGTTTTCACCCTAGCCAAACGAGAGGTAGAATATAAGCGAAGACCAAAAAGAAAGGATGAGAAAAGCTTGGACTGCATTTTACGTCGTTCCTACGTGATACTGGCTGCCGTGGAATAGGAGGGTAAACCAGAAAGAGAAAAAGATAGAGATAGAAAAAGAATAGTTATAGCGAAATAACCAACCAGTAGAACTAAATGCGTACAGGTCAGCCGGACGATACTCATTATCCACCATGAGTTATCGCGTGCTTTACTTTCTCTTAAACGAGACTTTATTCTCGCCATTTGCGGCCAGCGTACGTTCAACTCTTGGAAATGTAAATGCCCGTGATAATACATTCCTGTACAAACGTTAGAAAATTGCATCACGAGCAATGTGCCTGTGTACACATGAATCAGAGATCACGTTTAAGTTTCATTACTTTCTTTTTTGTGGAAATAGGAAGAACATTTTACGTATTTATATATGCACGTAAGCCCTACATGTATATGTATGTGTATCTACGAGTAACTAGAAATGTATATATTATATAAAAATATCCTTTTAAAATTGAAACAAAATATCTTGTCGAACTCGAAAAAATATTATATACTTATATAATAATATATATAGATATATACAGATAATTGAGATACGTATTCCTACGTCTATACGTTTACCTGCATCTATCGGATATAGAATATAGATATAATATTACCAATGCTATATATAGAATATTGCATTAGCATTGATTACGAACATGATATTTACTTATTAAAAGTTCATATGGGATAGTAAATAGATCGTAGAAACATTTCAGAGGAATATTAGAGAGGACTTGCTCAAATGAAATTTATCCTATGTTAAAGTATACGAGAATATGTAGGTAAACGGCATGTAATTAACCACGTTGCGGATTACTAATCCTATGCGCTCCTCGATATTTAATATATGTATGTATATATATATATATGTATGCATATAGACATACCCGTTGAAATAAATCAAATGTTCTTCGTTAGTATATACATCAACCTCAACAAATACAGCAGGGAACTAAGGAATTTTTATGAAATACAATTAACACTAAAAATTGAGTTTATCAAGAACGCATATCATTTGTAAATGGCTTTATCATCGCTTTCGTACTATATTTCATCACCGTCAAATTCCCATTGATTTCGATGGATTCGATTTATTCGATTTATCCAATAGCCCGAACGTTTGAGGATGGTAGGTACTATACGTGATAAAATTTGAATAGAAAAAAATAGGATAACAAAATAATAAATAAATAAATAAAATCGAATCACTCTTTCTCCCTCTTTCCCTATCTATTTTACGCTCTTATAAAAACGTTCGATATTTTCCTACACATATATGCTGGTGCTCGTCCCACCCGAGGCAATTAATTTGACGAAGATGGAGTGGGCTCTCAGGCTATCTTCCACCACCGTCAACGGTCGACTCGGTCGTCTGTTTTATTTAGAATTCCTCCAAGAGTAGAGGACAAGTTCCATCGACTTGTCATGAAACCAGAAAAAGAGAGAGAGAGAGAGAGAGAGAGAGAGAGAGAGAGAGAGAGAGAGAGAGAGGAAGAAAAAGAAAAAGGGATTTTTTTACCCCAGGTTTGTCCTTTGTTACCGGCATAGTCCGGTGAAATCAGTGTACATATACATAGGTGGAAACGACATCTCGAAAGGCGTGTCCTGGCTATCCATCCGAGAGAAACGATAGATCGTACTATGTGGGTGATGCTACGCTGCATTCCATGTCGTAGATCCATTGTGGTCCGAAGGATTACCGGCGATTAAATGGATGGCCAACGGCCATCGTTTCATAGCGGTACCATTATCAACTACAAACTTCACTTAATTACACACTGTTTCACATAATCGTTTCTCCTTGTAACGAGACGACTTTTCTACTGTGCAATCTGTCTATCACTATCTATCTTTCTTTCTATTTTTCTTTCTATCTTTCTTTCTTTCTTTCTTTCTTTCTTTCTTTCTTTCTTTCTTTCTTTCTTTCTTTCTTTCTTTCTTTCTTTCTTTCTTTCTTTCTTTCTTTCTTCCTTTCTTTCTTTCTTTCATTATTTTATACGTTCTTTATCTTTTCCGTCTTTCAATCTTCCTCTCTTAATTATTCTTTTCCATATCCGTCCTTGTTTATCCTCACATCTTTCAAACAAAAACTTCTAATTTTCTTCGTTTCCTCAAAGGAACAAAATTGCTTGGAGGTTGCGTCAGTTCTTCTTGCACAAGTTTAATCGATAAACTACATACACCTGTGTACCACTCAACTTTGTGGCATAATATTTGTCTGATGAAGCGTTGTCCTCGGGCAATAGTCTAACGGTTCAATGTATGTATTATAGTTGTATATCTGTGTGCATTGATCCGAGAACGCTCAAGATAAGCCTTATTTTATTCCCTATAATTCTCTCAACGAGTAATCCGAATTTCGCGAGACTAAATCCATTAACGTATGAGCCTACATATATATATACACACATATAGAGTGATAAGAACTAATAATTAATTCGAAAATAGCTTTTCCTATCGTCCTTCGAGATTATCTTTATTGAATTTTGTTATTTAACGAAATAAATAGAAGATTCATACGGGAAATCTTGAAGAAACACAATCAATTATTTTTATTATAATAATACTTCCATTATATGCATATATTTTAGAAACTTATTCTCAATCACTGCACAAATTCAATGGAGAATAAATAACATAACACTATTCCTTACGTATGATCTACATTTCTCCAACGTTGGATCTTTTCTTCGTGTCTGATAATTACGCCTGGAACAGAATGTACGTCGCACGGTCGTATGGTCTTCCCTTTTCCTTTTGACTTTAACTCGACGGAAAACTTTCAATCCCTATCACCAAAGCACCCTCGTCTAGTTTTCACGAAGCATGCCTTTTCTCTTTTCTTAATACTTTGCTCGATGCACCGTCGAAGAGGAGGATAGAGAAAGAAATAAAAAAAGAAAGAAAGAAAAAAAAAAAGGAAAGATAGATACATGGCGTATGTGTTTGCGCACGCGCAACACAGAGAGAGAGAAGAGAAAACATAAAAGAAAAAAAAGAAGGAACGAGACGCATTTCGTTAGAGAAAAAAAAGAGATAGTTCTGTCGGTCTCTTTAGTACGATACGTATCAACTTCCAATGCTCGAACGGAACGATGAATGGCCATGGAGAATCAAGCACGCGGATAGTCTTGACGATGGGTGAATGAGGGTTGGCTGGTTGCTGGTCCGAGCAGACTCCTCGCTACGAGCTAGAGAAACACCAATGCTCATTATTAGCCCTGAGTTGGCTCCGTTTTCCTCTTCTCTCTCCCTTTCTCTTTATCCCTCTCACCATACTCATCCTACCGATTCCACCGCACGCGCCCAATGGCTGCTGAGTAAACACTTTGATTTATGTGCCACGGTACCCCCGATAAGGATAAACTGACCCCCTGTGAAAGGGGTGGTTGCATTGCTGCGTTCAGCGCATACAGCTGCAAATCTCTTCTCCCTCCACTCACTCTCTCACTCCAACCATATCTTCTGATTTCAAATTCTCTCTCTTTCTCTCCTTCTCTTCACATGCAAGCATCTCTACAGACGATGCACCTGCATAATGATGCACACACCCACACTGTTACGTAAAGCCAATATACATACGTTTGTTACCCTTTGCTACAGCTTCCACTCTGACTCACTCTCTCTGTCTTTCTCTGATTACATGTTCTATCTCTCTTTCTCTTTCCTTTATTACATTCTCTTTCTCTCTTCTCCCCCATCTCTCTCTCTCTATCTTTCTGGTGTTGTGCAACACGAATACGTGATTATTACACGGTCTTGTTGCACCGACATGAGTACGAGCACATTCGAGAAACGGATATTCGATACAGCTCAACACCTCCTCCTATATTCAACCGCGAGGAACATGGAAATTTGTAAACGACCATTCGTTATAGCTCGTTAACTACTTTTTCATTTCAATCTATCCGCTCTAAATTAGTTCAGTTTATCTCTTCTTTTTTTTACAAATAGATTGAAAAAATTGAAAATTATTCCTTTGAATTATTCCTTTTTGAATTTAATTCTTTTCTTTTATTAAATAAAATTCGACGAAATATTAAAACAGACAAGAAAAAAATGGAGGAATCACACAATACACGTTTATTTTTTCTTCATGAAATCAATGTAAGCTAACACGAATAATCCCAAGTTATCACTAATAATCGTCACATTCGATACTATATTCCAGAGTTTTTCTAATGGATTAAAGACAAATGTCGAGCGTATAATATCCTAAATTCTTTTCTTTCCTCTTTAATTGTGAGCCCGAACGATTTAAGTTTATCCGTGCACGAGTACTTGTTGTTACATGGTCGTGTTATTAAATCAACATCTGTCTGACCAATGTCTGTATCTATAAGAATATTATTAAGAATTTTCGTAATATACTAATATGTATTTTTATGATTGATTATTTCCTTGAAAACTCGTCTTACCAACAATTTTCCAGAAACGTAACACTTTTAAACATTTTTCTGTGCTAGTTTCAATCGATCCATCAATTAATCTTATATAAAACGTATTGCGATATGAAAAAGTACGAACGAGCTAGGGAACTTAACTCACTTAGGAAAGTCACAGTGATGGAAGACCGTTACAGTCAGACATCTCGAAATACGTGTATGGGTATATAGGAAATTTCGTACAATCTATCGACTCGAACGAAATAGCCAGCCTGTCGGCTGTAAATCCAAATGCCTGGCATGATTTACGTATCTACGTAGGAAGAACTTTCTTCCTGCATTTATTATTATTCATTGTTGTCGAAGAAGTAAAAGCTACAAAAATCTGGAGAAACACTCGCTATGGAAAAAAAAGAAAGAAAGAGAACAAAATGTTCCCCAACGAAACACACTGGTATTGTATTCCAACGTCTTTCGCGTGTTTTTATATATACTCGTCTAAATACATGTAAACTATTTTCTTCCTCTTTTTGAAACTTTATCCCGAAACTCTTATCCTTTCTTCGTAGAAAAATATAAAAAAAAAAAGAAAAAAGAAATATTCACTCGAATCTACGAAGGAAACAATTCTAAACTAACTAAATTCAACGTTTTTAACCCTTTGTAACGAAAAAAATGTTTACAAAGTTTTCTCTCCGTTCAGGAAAGAAAGTAGGTTTTCCCCTAGAAAAATGAAAACTGATTTATTATTATACTACGAAAGTTAACATTACCAACGGTACTGCCTCATATTACTTACAATTCGAAAGCTTTGTGCCACGAAACGTACAGCTAATATTGTAATTAAAAGGGAAATGCATAAAACATATACGTACCACGTACATGCCTTACAAAGAAAGATACGAACATACATATGTACACATATACAAGAGAAGAGGAATAGAAAAAAAAGACAATTCTGTAACCTGCGTACGCAATGTTACGGTTAATAAATTTCATTTTTACCCAATGTTATACGTTTTACGAGCGTACAATAGCGTAATTTCCGTTAGCATAGAACGTTACGTAGGTAATGGAATGAAGATATGTAGAACAGAAATGCACGGAATGTTGTAGTTGCATGTACAAAGGAAAGGACTCTACATACCGAGCAAGTTCTGTTTCAATCGTCTGATTAAAATCATTCCTATCTACTGGATGTTACAATCCACCACCTACAAGCTTGCCACTATATCTCAACTGAATCGTCATGAAAGAAGATTAACGTTGATCATCTGTCGTATTAAGCTTAATTAACAACAGACTTTACACCTCACTTCAAAAATTTCTCTTTTGCGAGTTCAATTGAATTTAACAAGCAAACATCTCTCTCTCTCTCTCTCTCTCTCTCTCCCTCTCTCTCTCTTTCTTTCTAATTTTAAATAATGAGATAAATCAGACATGTAAGATATATGATATAATATAATAAATGTAAATAAGCTATATATACAAGACATAAGTAAATGTATATAAAATATCTTGTTAATAATTAGCTTGAAAAACAAGCATTACGTAATAATTTTTTACTCGGAAATTAATACTCTTCCGAACTACCATTATAAATGTAGAACATCCCATTTAAAAAAATCAAATTCACTTTCAAATCTCCTAAGGCCCTCCGCTTATAAAAGGAATCATGTACACTATATTTTACTCGATTAAATACAAATAGTAAAAAATATGTAAATTGTTGTTAACTATATATATATATACTCTTTTTGATACCATGTATAATTTCTGTAGAAAAAATATTGTAATAATTGTTATTTAAAATCTATTAAATTTATTCGAGATAATTAAATGTGCCTCTTAGATATACGTATATATATTATTTATTGATATAATTCTATGTGCATAGATAGACTAAAAATCACTTTAACTTGAATACAAATTTAAGATGATCGAAGGCGATAATTTTGTCAAATAGATCGATCGATCGTAGCTACTAGAATGTAATCGTTAATTCTCGCGGGAATTATTAATGCGCGGCTTACGTCAAAGCGCCTGATCGATTAACACAAGCCCTTCCCAAGTGCTACTGCAGTTCAAAGATATACACATATAGAGAGCATGTATTTATAGGTATACACACAGCACACACAGTCTCTCTTTGGCCGAAGTAACTCCTCTCTTTTATCGCATTAACGATGAATCGATCGTAAATCGTACAAAACTCCCAGAAAAAGAAAGCTAGCGGTAAAATGGCTACGTTAAGAATTCTCATCAAAGTGTAATACGTATAATTAGCATCAGTAGGGGAACTATCAAAGTATAAAATGAAATGAAACCGCTGGGATTCGTAGAAAAAATCCTTCCTGGCTTTAAAGAACGTGAAAGTTAAAAGCGAACACGAATTCAGAAATTTTTAATCGCGTATGAAATGTAACCGTGATAGAAAGTAGATCAACCTCCGAAATGATGCTCTTTCATGGTTTTTTATGTAACATAATATGTGACGTAATTCTGATCTGTGACGTTAATTCTGTTAAGAAAATTAAGAAAAATATGCAACTGTAATTATGTATGTATATAGTTATATATAAAAATAAAGTATAAATATTTAAGAAAATATGTTAACATGTTAAACACAACAGCTAGATATATAATTATTAAAAAGAAATATCTTAAAAAGCAATTACAATAATATAATAAAGACAAACTGAATGAAATTCTAATAA
Source organism: Polistes canadensis (assembly GCF_001313835.1). Taxonomy (NCBI): domain Eukaryota; kingdom Metazoa; phylum Arthropoda; class Insecta; order Hymenoptera; family Vespidae; genus Polistes; species Polistes canadensis. Next base: position 154,184 of record NW_014569701.1, on the reverse strand, counting down.
GAATAATATAAACGAAATAAAACTCTTATTCTCCTCGTTTGACATGCCGTCTGTTCAGTAATCACATTAACTTACACCTACAATCAAGTCCGTCCTAAGTAGAAAAGGAACCCTTTTTAAATTCCTTTCGCTCGAATTCCTTTTTTCAACTCTTCTTGAACCTACCCACGATAATCTTCTTAGTATTGAAAGGTTAAATCCTAAAGTTAACTTTACGCTTGAGTTCTCGTATCCCATGTGTAAACTAAACTATACAACAACACATAGCTTGTACGAACTAATTTAGCAATACATAGGCCGCATAATAAGCACAAATAATATCCTCGGGGCAAAGGGAAGGAATTCATGTACGGTTAACTTAGAGACGGTATCCTCTACGCCATATCGCCGAAGGAAGTGAATTTTGTTTCGACGGTCTCTCTCTACCACAGATATCCTGGATTATCGTGTAAATCGTCTCCTCGTTGTTTAGAGAAACAACGCTTGATATTATCTCTTAACGCCTGCTTGAATACTTGATTATTACACTATTACACAATGTTCTGCTACGTTAACTTCAATTTTATGGATAACGATCGTATTGCTCTATTAACTTTATAAACTGCTTTATAAAAAGTAAAAAATAAAAAAAGAAGATAAAACAAAAAGTGATTTTCGTAGATATATACATAACGTCACAATGATTGGACAATCGGCTTAGAGGTTAGCGTCGGCTTGCGTTTTCACACCCCTTACAACAGATTCACTCTACCACGTATGCATGTCGGCTTATTGTCAAATATTCTAACTGTATCATCCTAAATCTTCCCATATTTCTCGTAAATTTACTATCTCGAACACTCTTTAATACTTCTAAAGCTTATACGACCATCGATGCGCAAATCTACGTGTATACGTGTATATGTATATACTCGATAAGATCATAAAAATGTTGATAGATATCCTACGTGTATATAGCATTAACAGCTAGTCATTTATTTTACCGTTAAATTATAACTAAACGATACGCGGGTATACATTTTATGTATTTTTTTTCTTTTTTCTATTTTACAAACATATTAAAACAATACATTTATATAAATTTCATAAACGTTCTTCCTATTTCTCTCTTTTCCAACGATATCTCACATCGACTGTAATTTTTTCCGCCGCAGCGGCGATTATTATTATCCCACAAAACGTATCGTTACGTCGTGTTTATTATAGGAATATATTTAACAATAAACTTTGTAAATTTCGAACCAAAAATAGAAATTAATAAAATGTTAACATTATCGAAATCATTGTATATAATTATAATAGTATTATATAATTCATAACGATACGCGTCCCGAAAAATATGATTATATATTTTACTATATTTCAAAATAAGCTAGACAAATGAAAAAAAAAAGCTTTTCAAAGGAAAATGTTAGCACCGTTCTCGGAATGATTATCGTAGCAGCAACGATTGCACACCAGTCGCAGGAATACTTTCATCATCCACCACAATCGTGTGCTCTCGCCAAACAAGGTAGTTTAACGTTCTGCAAAAATAGCAGACGTAGCGAGCCATTCAACCCATATGAATTACGGACATTTTGTCTATATTACAAATCCATAAAATCGCCGGGGGTAAATTGGTTTTTCTTGAAATATTGACATATATCTCAAAATACAATATCTCCAATATTAGCAGCTACTGCATGGTATCATTAAAAAAAGATATTAAGAAAAACCATGTTAACGTTAAATAATTCCACGCAATCTTATTATAAGGAAGCTGTATCAAACGATATATTCCAATAATTAATAATTTAATAATTTTTTTTACAATTTAATAATTTTCTAAACATCTCTTGTTTATATGTATCAAGAATAAACTTACCAGTTGCAAGAAGAAGGATAAGAAGAAATCGTGTGGAGAACACGAGGTTCCGCAGCTCCACGTGGCTCCATTTTATTTTCCATGATCCTCGAGCGAACTTCATTTTGACGGTAATGATTTTCCTTAGAAGAACGAATCTCTCCCGGAAAATAATGATATTGTATAAATAGAGAGGGTAAGACCTTTCAAGGCGGAGGACTTGCCGCCCTCCGCCCTCTCCTCGAGGGAGGAGAAGGTCGATTTAGTTGTCCACGCAGAACTTTTTATGTTAGTATCCTCTATTTTTGATGAATATAATTTGGATAATATAATAATGATCTAGGTGCACACACGAAACCTCCTGTCCATAGCCAATCGAAGCAGTAGTTGTCGCACCGAGCGTCAGCGAGAGACTGACCGGCTGCTCGCGTTAGAGCCGAATCAAGTTTCGCGGTGAATCGGTACTCGGAAGTCCTCGGTAATTCTCGCCAAAGCTCGGTTGCTTCACTTTACTCGTGGTACCGACGCTTTACCGACTTCTATATATATATTTATTCACCTTGGTATACATATATATACAAACGTATACCTTACTTACGAATTGGTATTTGTTTATACATATGTATATAATGAGCGTGTGGATTTGCACGACATGCGCGGACAATACGAGCTTACGAGGACCACAGTCTGAAACCACCTCCTCCTCTTTTTATACCTCCTTCCCCTTCTATACCTTATCACCCATTTACCAATCCTCATCCCTTAGAGACCACCTAACAACTCCCTTCACTCTCCCACTTCCCTCCTTCCTTACGAGTACACCTATACCACCATCCTGTTACGTTACTGACTTCGTTCACCCTTCCAACCCCTTCATTCCCCTTTCTCTTCATTTATCCAGAATACCATCAACCACTAGCCAAACTCGGCTTGCAACCTCAAAGAGCGAGAGAGTTCGGTGTAACTTTAGGTTCCCATCACCTACGCCACCGCTAACGCAAATTAAATAGTTCACCACACACGCGGCCGATTAACTTCTATCCGCTATTATCTACCGCTCAGTTTTTTATATTTACTCACAATTATTTGCACGACGTATTCTACTACCTTTGCTTCTTTTAAACCGCACCATCAAACATCCATTATTATTGAGAGTTAATCCCCCGTAACACTTAAATACTTCAAATATTCAAATATAATAAGACTCTGTGTGTTAAATTATTATACAACAAAAATATATAAAAACATGGTTTTTTCGGAAAATTATTTTCAATGAAAAATTTTAAAACGGTCTATGCAAAGTTGCCATTTGTCAGGGGAATTTAAACAAAAAGTTACTACAGTTAGTAACATTTTTTCTTGCTTTTCATCGGTCCGAATGACGTCTTTTTTCTAATTTTTCGTCTAATTTTTCTTTCAAAAGCATTTTTTCAAACGGCAATATTATACCGACTACTTGGAAAACAAGGTTTTTCTGTATCTTCGGCTCTAATAATTTTTATTAATTAATTAATTTATTAATAAATTAGCAGCTCTAATAATTCATTATCTAATATTTCTCTAAATTTTCTTATATTTACTTTCTATTTTGTGGCCATTTTTCAAACGATAAAAACTTATACAATTGAAATTCCTCGGAAAAGTTTCATCTATCATTTTGTTCTTTTTCTAACGTAATTTTTATTTCATAAGAAAAACCAATTAACCTGAGTGATCTATTCCACCTTTTCCTTTATTATATGCAAGCATAGCTAATAGTTTTAATTTTTCAAAGAACTGCTGACTGGTAGAAACAGCACGAATGTTACGATAATTTGTTAGACTTGATACAACGGTGGAAGCAATGCATTTATCATTATTAAATTTATTTATAAACTAATTGCAAAATAAAGTGTGTGTGCGCGCGCGTGTGTGTGTGTGTGTGTAAACATCAAATTTGTTCACAAAAACAGATATTTAAACCTTATTATCATTATAAGCCCCCTTTCTCTAGCAATCCAAACAACGGAAAGCGTGGACCCACAGAGATTCTCTTATTTTTTCGCTTAGTAGTTTAGGTTTTAATGAAGAAATAACTCTCCTGATTTATAATTCATCAAAAAAGAGATTTAAATGATAATGATTACCTGTACAATGTAATTTCTATTCAATCAGAGGAAGTCCCGTCTTGAAAAAAATACAATTTCAACATATCATCGACGTTTGACCATGTATGATGGTCATAAGAAAATTTCTACAAAAAATAACAATATAATGAATAATATTTTTAGTACAAAATTATAACAGTGATAATATATTAACTTACTTATACCATAAATAAATCAATATTCGACAGAAAACTTTTCCGATAATATTATTTTAATTACTTAAATATCGAATCTCGATTACGATTCATTGCTTTTAAATATCACATCACAACACATATCTGTTCATCATATTTATATTGTATATTTAATGAAGCTTTATTTATTGTATATAATTTATTATCTATTAATAAAAAGGAAAATATATGTATTACAAATGATACACTTTTATATAGACATTTTATTCTATTAAAGAAATGAAATTAATATAAAACTTTGAAATATTGTAACATGCTTAAAAATCTTGTAGAAACTTTAAGGAAATGATTAGTACCACGTAAGAAGGGAAGGCGCTTTAAGCGGCACGATAGGGCCACCCTCTATGTGGAAAACTATAAATTAAGAGAACACACATGACTCTACTCTATATCTGTTTTTTATTCAGTGCATATGTATAATTTGGAAAAGAAATTGTAGCATTTTTAGTAATGTGAAAATCGTGAGGTTCACTGTCATTTACGCCGAAAAATACTTTGTTATTAAAACAATGTCTGATTTTAAGAATCTAGAACGAGCATTAAAGCATCTGAGAAAAAATGTTGCAGAATTTCCAATCGGAGCAGTTTCATGGAATGACTACAAGCCTATAAAAGATAAAATTCAAATTTTAAAAGGATCAACTAGTCGCCTATGTTCCAGAAAAATAATGGTTAAAGCTAAATTAGATTACAGTATGTTGTAATTTGTATTTTAGAAGATAAGATATTTTTCAATCTCATTCGCACAAATAATAACAATCTTATATTTGTTGCAGTAAATAAAAAATCATCTACAAAAAATACGAAAAATAGTTTTCAAATGCTACAAGATACTACAGCCAAAGCAATTATAAATAATAATGCAATTAAACTATGTCTTCAAGGTTATACTATACAAGATGTTCTGTTTAATAAATATAAAAGTGACACTAAGGAGTATGATCGAATATCTTGTAAAAAAAAATTTATATTATTTTTTATCTACAAATATAAAGATAAAATATAACAATAATTAATTATTGAAATAGGAAAATGATCGTGGCTATGAGGAAGTCATTTATATTGAACGACGCTATCCTGTCAAAACAACAATGTGTTGAAGATGCATTTCAAAGACAATTAAATTTAAAAATTGAGTGTCAGAAAGCCATATTTGACTATCATACCTTTTTAAAGGAACAAGATAATCTAAGAAAGAAAAAGTTGCAGAAAACAAATCCTACCATAGCAGAGTAAGCAACTATACATTAATACAATTATTAATTTAACTAAAATTTTAAAATTATATCTAAAAATTATAATATTTACTCTCTCTCTCTCTCTCTCTCTTTTACTTGCTATTGTAATATATTATCGTTTTTACAGGAATAAAGAAAAAATACTGAAATTTATTAAGAAGATAAATATTATGAAAAAACTTATCACTAACTTCGTAGCAACTTCAGCAGAACTCTTAGTGAAAGAACCTTTCTTTATAGAAATGTTAGAAAAACATGCAGAACTAATTAACGAAGAAACAATAATAAAATTAACAGAGAATGCTCGCAAGAGTAGAAAGTGAAAGCGTAGAAAAAAATGTGTTCTTCTTATTTTTTTTTTTGTATTTTTTATACTTTTATACGATAATGATGTAATTAATCATAATCATAAATATTTGCATTTTTAATAACCATGTCATTTGCGTTTAATATGAAAATGTTCAATAAGATTAATGTGAACTGATGGACAAAGAATATCAATGAAAGTATTGAAAAATTTTGTGTAACCATATATGGTCTATCTACATTAATATTACAAATACTTTACTCTTCTTTTCATTATGAATAAAGAAAAATAAACATTATATAGAGATACTTCGATTATCAAAAAGAAAATATCAAATAGAAAATATTTTGATTAAAAAAAAAGATATTTCTCGCAATATTCTTATTAGTATATACATACATTTAACAAAATCAATTGGCAAATACATACGGTGCAGCATTATAATTATCTTCTCCACATACTGTATTCTGTTTTATTTTCTCAGATTAATCGCAAGCTTAGTGTGCAAGACAATAAACTGAAAGAATATACTTGTCCACAAAAGAGACTGATAAAAGATAACTAAGAAAAAAAATAGATGCATAGAAATGTGAAAAATGTACTTTTAAAAAAAGACCAAAAAAAGATTTATGGTTAGTCGGAAGCTGAATGTATTTTACCTAAATATGAACATTTTCGATTAGTTTAACGTGTGTCTTTTTTTTTATCGATCATTTGAAAAAGAAATGTGATATCATGCATTTGGTAAGATTATAAGTACATATTCACATTGCATCAATTATATTTCCATTTTCTTTTAACTGCCTTTCTTAAAAACCACCAATTTTTCTTTGGTGTCGTCATGCTTATGCAATAATAGAAGTGTTCAACCACATCCTATGTGGTTATTTGACAGACATAATAATACACAGTTTATTATTTATTGTTATATACATATATATGTATACACATATGTGTATGGTATGTGTGAACGCGGGGGCACGCGTATTATGGCGAGGGAGTGAGAGAACGTCAAAACTACTTCACATTCTCTTTACTTTGGGCTTTTCGTAGCATTTCTTTATTACTTTATTTTTGTTTCCTTTTTTTTTTTTCTTTATATGTAATTTTTTATCCTCCCTCTCTCTCGGTGCAATGTTTCCTTTCTATTATATGTACAAAATAACACACATTTAGTTGAACTGACTCCCTCCCCGTTATATTTACTTTCACAAATATGTCAAAAAAGATCTGCATGTTTTTCTGAGTTTTCTCTGTCAAATTGCGCATGCATACATATTCAGATATGAGATATTACCAAGAAGCATGAACTGCCAATTCCATAAAAATAGCTATTATTTGCCGAGAATCTCCTATTGAATGTTATATCGATAAACTATGCATATAACTGAACACGCAGGTAATTCTTTGATATTAAGTGGAATAAATAGCTATAATTTAATAGTCAGCAATATAAGAAATATTACTATCGAAAATCATTAGTATGTTTGTTTAAAAAGTATCATTTTTGGGGATCTTAATGAAACGTGGTATTTTTAAATGAAAATATTACGACATCCATACAGAAATTGAGATCGACACATAGACTGCATTTCTATTTGCATTTCAACGAATGAAATACAAATAATGTTAAATAGATATTATATTAAAAAAAAAACACACACACAAAAAAATATGATGAAACTAAAAATATCAAAGCATCGTATGAACTGAATATCTTAACTTATATAAAATGCAGCATTGACTAATTATTTGTTTTGTATACTTATTTTACAGAAGTAATGAAAGAAAAACAAGACAGAGCATTTGTATTATCGAATTATACATTGGAATAATGAATATTATGACGATATAACGATACAGTCTGTTCCCAGCAAAATGCATGACCATAAAGACAATATCATCGATCCTAGGAAACAAACGTTTTCATGTATATTCATTATGTATGTATGTATGTATGTATACGTACGTCGCTCTTGGTCCAAATTATCTTATCCAATTCGTAAAGACACGACTAAAGCATACAAAACTGAATCCTTGAAATACAATATCACTGTGTAACAATATATAACAGTCCTTCTATGGGACAGGTGTACAGGAGTAGTTAGTAACAAAATTACAATCTCGGTCTCAGGCATTTTTTACTCACAACCATACTTTTTTTTATCCAGCAATCAGCCATATTATATTAAAAATCGTCTAACGAATTTTATGAGCTAGATCGACTGCATAACAGGCAGCAAGGTCATGTGTCTTATCCACGATCATTATTATTATTAATCATTCCTCTTATCACTTAAGCCTTATTTAAAATTCAATACGAGATTTCTTTTGGACTCTTCGCGTTTTATCTTCACGTATTTTTATTTTATTTCTTTTTTCTATTTTTTTTATTTTCCTCTTTTTTATTTACTTATTTACTTAATCCCTTTTATTTTATTCCATTATTTATCCCCGAAGAACAACAGACATATCTGACCGTTCTAAAAACATGACATCTCTTTCTTTTTGTTGTTTTCTATTCTTTTCTTGTAGTTTTTTAGTTAGTGCGAGTATATTTATATACATGCGCGCTACACTGGCGAGATACACTATCTACAGCACGAAATATTTCTTAAAAAAGTTTCGTCTCACAAGAGACCTCTTCCTCTTCGCGGCGAATAAACTAATAATAATAATAATACTAATTATTATTATTATATTATAATTAAAAAAAAAAATAGAAATTCCCATTTCTCTCTCTTTCCACATATGCAGCACACATGCACAAAACACTTTTGGACACTTCACTCATTTCTATTATTTTCGCTTATCTTATTGTAGTAAAATGTCTATATATTTTTTTTCGTCATTTTTGCAGCGCAACTGCAATTTTACAAAAGGAACGATATTATCCATTCAGATCCGGCGACAAAATTTCAATAACGATCGAGAATATATTTTACAATCATCGATCCATTCTTAAATATCTCTCTGATCTTTCGGATTTTTTGTTTTCCTTTTTCTTTTTCTTCGAAATAAAATAATAATAAGTACATGAATAAATCTATCGCCGATCTTAATTAATTAAATATATATTAATCTATCGATGAATTCACTATATATTAACACTCGACAAATTTACTTAATTAATTTGATAGAAGTTTTTTATTTTCTGACTTTCTCGATTTTTACAACCTTGCTATCCCTTATAGCAAACAGGACCTTTGTTCGACTACTATAGTTCCAGAAATAAAATTAAATTAAATGAAATAAACACAAAATAATAACAATTTCGGAGAACTAATTTACCAAAAACCAATATTCCAAACTAATCATCATAATAATAAACTTTTACTTTTTTTTGTTACAAATTCGCAATATTCTGAATCCATAACCTGCTTACGTATTACGAGAACACACACAATTTTTTATTAAGAAATTAATTATTTTTTCTTTTATGAGCAGTTAATAAGAAATAAAAATTCTATTAACCTTGTATTATAAAGTTGCATTTATAAATGCTAACAATCGTAATTTATAAAACTATTAAAAGCTATATGTATGATAATGAAATAAATAAAACAAATGTTTATAATTTGTTTAAATTGAATTTACTACTCCCTTAAGAGTTATTCAAGAAAAAAAACTAAACCATAAGTTAAAACTACTTTCACGAGGGAGCATCACATATTTATAAATTAAACTACAAATAATAATAATAATAATAATAATAATATTAATAATAATATTAATAATAAGATCGACGTAAAAAATTCGATCGCATTATATACATATAAACTTGCGTCCGATATCTATATTACTAAACAAAAAATTTCATCAGTAAATATTAATGTTATTTACGCAATAAGATTTTATATAAATTATATCGATAAAAATTCATTTTAAATAAAAAGATACTACATATATTGTTCTCATAGCAATTTTTAACATTATTTTGTTTTAATAAGCAACAAAATATTATAAATTCTGAAAAAACAGTAATCTCTGACCTACTGATAAAACTACAGAGAATTGCAAATTTGTAACAAAATTATTATTTTCTATATATTAAATTTCATTTACTTGCATTTTTTTTTTTATTATTGACAAGTGCTGCCAAAATTCTTTTCATACTTCTCCCTCCGTCTTCTTTTTCTTCTTCTTTCTCTTTAAACGGACATTTTCAAATTAAGTATCTCTTCATCGCTCGAGCTCGTGATAAGGACATTGGCGTGCATTTTATAATTTGTATAATTTAGTAACATCTTCGTAATTTTGATATTATACAAACACCATTTTTTCAATATGTTTTTCACAATAAAAATTCACAATATTATGTATCACATCACATTAAATCGCTTTTACATTTTGCATGTGTGATGTTTTCTGATAGTCTAAATATGGTAAGAAACCTGCACATTTAAGTTAGCAATATCTTCAGATGACAAAAGTTTCTTTTAGAAAATTGTTCTGATCAATATGTTTTGTCTTTCGCAGGCATTTTTTGGTGTTCTCTCTCTCTCTCTCTCTCTCTCTCTCTCTCTCTCTCTCTCTCTCTCTCTCTCTCTCTCTTTTTTCCTTTTTTTCAATAAGCATCACATCTCGCATAAACGTGTACCGAAAAAGAAAAAGGATTCTCAATTTTTTTTATATGCAATGGTCTAGATTCAAAAAACGATCTCTTAGATCTTGTACTAATGGAACATGGATCAATGGTGTTTGTGGTAATTACAGTACAACGTATTGTGTATGTTCTACCCGATGTTGTCGTAATGTAAGTTATGATCTAAAGAGACAAATTTCCTTACTTCATCGATATGTTATGAAAAGTGGAATTCGTGACTTCTTTTTTATTATTTTTTTTCTTTTCTTTTCAATATACGATTCTTATGCAATAATTTGTTAGAAGGCATGAAACTGAAATTTTAATACTGTTCTAATACAGTTATGTTTCAACACATTTATTTATATTTCTCTCATGGCATACCAAAACAGATTGAAAATATTTTTAAATAATAATGAAACGCAAGTTTTATAACGAACAGCGCATATGCTTGCACATGAAGAGATACTTCTGCACATAATAATCGTTATGTGCAATTAACAACAAAATCACTCAAAGTGCGTTTATTTACACACGTTGCTGCAAGCTTACAGGGTAATTTTATCGTGTTTTTATTTAGAAAGATGACAGGCAGTGTATATATTAAAGAAATAATATTCATAGATATAAATGATATAGTAGTGATTTTTATATTACAATTTATGTAACGCAGCACATCCCACAAATCAGTCACAAATTCCTAAGTGCACAATTTCCTTCTATTTCTTCTCAAATACCTTATTTGAAATAAATGTTAAATCTATATCTATCTTCCCATCCATCTCTAAGAATATTCTTTTTATAAAAAGAAGCATATATGTACCGATAAGAGAACACTTGGTCAAAACATTGAAAAAATTTTTTTTCTGATTTATTTTATAGTATAAATAATTAATATAAAATAAATCATATATAATCCATTTTTTGTTCATTTATTTGCTCAATCTAATGTCTTAAATATCGGCACATACATATTTCTTTCAACTTAATACAAAGAAACAAGAATAATTATCTCTCGAATGCATTCGTCATACAATAGTAAAGATAGTTATAAACAAAGAAAAAAACAATATTAGGTAGAACACGATGAAAAATGATTATATGATAATAAATATACCACATTTGATTAGATATGGATGAAAAGAACCTAAAAATTTTGCCTGTAATTAAAACGAAATGATCGTATATCGTTTTAAAAACACATTAGACACGTTAAATTGTTCACTCAGAATATATATTTTTATACATATTTATAAAACATTAGAATATAATGACGGATTCATGGAATTGCCTATTATATATATATATATATAATATATAATTTAATTTAATATGTCTGTATTTTGCGTGTGATTTTCATATTATCAATGAATAATGTCATATATGTTATCTGTGTTCTTACTTTTCGTTTATAGTCTATATATATATTTATAACGAAAAATTGAAGTAATAATAATTTAATATAAAATCCTATCGAAGCATATTGATTATTCAATATTTTAGGAAAATCTTTTTTTATACAACAGAAAAGAAGATCTAGACCTGGAAAATATGTCTAGTAATTACAAAAGGAATTGGCATATATATTTTGGTTACGTGTCTTATGTTCGTTCTTTCAGTAGAACGCATTATACAGTCCTTCTTCAATCACAATAGAAATAAATGAAAAAAAAAAAAAAAATCTCTCATTTGTATGTGTGTGCGCGCGTGCCCGCGCGCGCGTATGCGTCTGTGAGTGTGTGTGTATCATATATAAAACATTATTTTTCTCCCGTCGCGGTGCATCTAGGAATTATTGAAGTAGGATGTTAATGTTGCTGCTACCGTATTTCAGTTTCATGCCTTTCGCATTTATAATCAGACTTCATACGAATGTAAATTTTCATTACGAGAGATACGCTACGCTCGATAATTTTCAGGTTTCCCATTACAACGAGAGAGCTCAGCTTAGATTTCTCACTTTGTGATAAGATTTTGAAATACGCAATAATAATCAATTATGACACGTTCACATATCATATATTAACGGCGTATATAAACAATGCCACTCACAATATAAGAAGAGAGTCGTAGGCACAAACGCATTCTTTTCACCTTCGGTACGTCAATTCCTTATTTCTACACACACGTGGATGACCGCTTATCTCTATTGAAATGGTCAGAAAGCCGACGGCTTGTGGCTATTCTCAGTCAGCACTGACAACACTGATAACAAAGTTCATAATAAATGTACGTTGACTGGAGATATTATTAATGATAATGATAATGATAATGATGATGATTAATGACAATGACGATGATAGCGATAATGATGATAACGATGGCAATGTGTGTGTGTATTATGAGAGTGCTTTATAATAATAATAATATTAATAATAATATTAATAATAATAGAATAATAATGAATAATAATGAGAATAATAATAATCGTACGAATAATTAAAGAAGGCAAAATTATTAGAGATGTCGACGATAAAAAAAAGAAGGAAAAAGGAAAAAAAAAGAGTACAGTAATAATAATAATAATAATAATAATAATAATAATAATTATAATAATAATAATAATAATAGTAATAGCAGCAATAATAATGGCTGTGTGGTGGCTCAATTCGATAACGGTGGCGGAGTCGGTGTAGGTGTCAACGTTACGGTGGTATGCAACACCGAGTCTCTCGAAGCTGATCTACTTCCAGCACGTAAGAGAGTGATAACTTCGTTTTCAGGATCCCCGGTGGCTCCAACGACGGTAGTAACAGCAGTAGTACTAGCAACGGCAGCAGTAACAGCAACGGCATCAACAGCAACAGCAGTAATAGTAGAAGTATCCCCGTCTTGAGCACCATCCCTACCACCACCATCACCACCATCACCAACATCACCTTCATTTCCTCCGCCGTCTTCTCCGCTTTTGCAGATTTTCGCCGTTCCAGGGACTCGATTTCCAAATCCGTCAGCACTATTACTCGCGCACTGTTGTACTGACCGCCCAAGACCGACGGTATCGGACAGTTATTTCTGCCTTCCACTTTTCTTCTTCTTCCGCTTGAAGAAGCAACAGCATCTGGAAATGAAGCAAACACTAATAGGACTTAGAATCGTTTTCCTTTGAGCTTAGAGCATTGTGACACTGACATGCATCATAAAATATTAGGATATTTCAAGCGTTGTCAATTGAACTGGCTTTAAGATATATATCACTTTATCATTACAACTCTTTTTCACAACGATTTACCATCATTTTTGATAATGTAATTTTTATTTTCTGAACTTTACTTATGTTTGTACATTATATATATATATATATAATATAAGAAGATATTTCATACAATCCAACAAACAGAACAACAGTGTATAGATAAGAAAATTATTAATTCTTACAAATGTTATTTTACTAAATAAAATTCATACAGAATATTAATAATGTTTAGTCTTATAAATAAGTATGACGAAATACTGAGATCAGTGAAAGAAAGCATGTTAGAAATAAATAAATATAATAATAAAACACATACAAAAGATTATTATTTCAATAACATTTCGATAAATTAATAACTGATTAACAGAAATATATATATATTTAAATGAATTATTTCTTTAATGTTCAACTAAGATTATACTTTTCTTTGATATTATTTAAAAGAAAAACCTGCATCGGCCAGTTAAATCGAGATAACGAATCAATTTCAGGAATGTGTTTGGGATTTGCGGTGAATGTAGTAGGAGCTTGCGAATTTTTGTGCAGGGTTAACTTTCCACATCGAGGACAATAGTTTTCTGTTGGTAAAGTTTTCAGTCTGAAAATAGCAGATATGTATATATTGCAAACGTTAACATTTTTAGATTGGATAGATAGATAAAAATATAAAAAATGTGGAGAAATAATAATAAAAAAACCCTATAACAGATTTGTCACCTTTCTTACATACAATTATATCCCCCAATATAAATTCCACTCTTTCAATCATGCAAAGAAAAATATTGTTTATTTCTGTTCTATCAAGCACAGATTTATCTAATGATAAATTTAACGTTTATTTAAAAAAAAAAAAAAAAAAAAAAAATAATAAAATAAAAATCTATAGCAATTCATGATAATTACTAATAGTGCTATCATATAGAAATATATAAAATTAAGATCAAATTTATTAGATATATCTACAAATTAATATATATTAATTTTAATAATTCAATAAGCACAATTACATATATATTAAAATAATATTAACGATAAGTGATAAACATGAAAAAATAGGAATTTGTGAATTGCAATACAAATGCATTTTAAATGTAATACTAACTTGGTTTCGTCGATCATATCCACTTCTTGTGGTGCCGTAATTGGCGTGTTAGAATGACCAGCAGTTGGGTCATCGTTAGCTAATTCTCCGTTCGTCGACGAAACAACCTATTAACAAATAACATTTTCATTAATAAATTGGTTTCAAGAAATAAACAATTTTCGGATATAATAAAATAGAAACATGATTTTAATACATTTTATATTTTATATATATATATAATGCATAATATTATATATATAATATATATCTATATAAAAAATTAAAATATTAATCAATAATAACAATAATAATCAAAAAAGCAACTTGCAATTTATTTGAACAAATATATATAACTGTACTGTAAATGTTGATTACAATAAAATAATAATAATAATAATAATAATAATAGAGAAAGTAAGGACACAAAAGAGTTTCAGACGAAGGGAGATGCACAGTTAAGATTTAAGCAAATTTCTAAAGTATACGGAAGGGTAATAAATGTAGCACTTTTTTAATTAAGAGATAGATTGATACATAGAAAAAAACAATGAAAATACATTTCAATTATAAAGTCTACATCTAAATGTCTGATTAGTGTTTATAAAATTCAATAGAACGAAAATAAGTGAGTCAACATAGACAACATGCAGCAACAAACCAAATCGCACAGACTTCTAACTGACCATAATCCATTGTTGCTTTGTCTAAAAATAGAACGCATCATTTATTTCCGGCAAGTTGACATATTTCTTTTGATACTGAGAAGGTGATAAGGAAAGAAAACGCGAACGAATAGAGATTGTACATTTTAAACTTAATTATTCAAATTATTTCATCATTTTGATACCATTTTTATAGGGGGGGGGGGGAATATTTTCGACGAATCGTGAAAGTCTATCTATGCTTTGGTATACAAATGAAAAGTTGACAAATATGCAAAGAACATAATGTGAGAATATAAATTTGACAAAGAAAGAAAAAAAAAAAAGGAGAAAAATATATCATAGAAAATAAACGAAGAAGAAAACACAATTCGAAAGAATAGTTGAAAAGATAATAAAAAATGAAAGGGCCCTGGGAATGCAAGTCGACTCACCTGAACGGAACCATGCCTATCGGCAGGTGTCAATGTACCACCGGCTCCTGATTGCTTCACTGCATCTGGCCATGTGACTATTACGCCCCCGCCCCCCGCCCCTCCACCTGTCGCGTCCTGAAGGAATACAAGCACGAAAATATTGCGATTGCAACGCGTTAAGCAATCCGATGGAGATATCGAAGGAAAGTTTATAATTAGAAACAGGACAATTCGAAATGTATGTGTACGTATATATCTGTTCGTTTGTGTGTGTGTGTGTATATATATATATATATATATATATATATATA
>NW_014569701.1:136341-138169 GCF_001313835.1 Polistes canadensis | reverse complement strand
TATATACAAATATATATATATATTTGTATGCAATAAAGACATAATCCTGAAGAAAAGTTTCGCAATTCGAAATTTCAAACTTTTCTAATTACAATGTCGGATATCACCTTTGATCAGCATGAATATTTTATTTAAAAAAGTGATTACGTTGATTACGCTATCTTTTCGAATTTGAAAAACAAAAGTAGACATCACATTCAAATATATTAGAAGTCTATCCAAATTTTGTTTTTGTTTGAAAAGCTTTTAATAATAACTTACGAATCATCGAATTTCGACTACACTCATTTTACTCTGGTCAGTATTTTGGAAAACTGTCGAGACATGACAACAAAATGGTATGAAAATCACTTATCTCGTATTATAATTCATAGATAATTACAGCGTCACAAGGAGAAGGAATATAGGACGAGATATGTCTTATGATAATCAGTGCAAATGAATGATCGTATTAATAGACATCTTTTTTTGATGATCTATTATGAATATATGCCACCATTATCTTTGACTAATTACGAAGAAAAAATGAGCTATTTAACGCGACAAATCATATTTATATTACTCTTTATCGGAGTTTAATTTACAATTAATAGAATTGACTTCTAATGGAGCAAACAATATCTACTATTAGCAATAGGATAGGTCGTATCGAATTTACATAATACATCAAGCAAGATACCGCAAGGGCTTCGATTCTAAATACCACTTGAGTCTAAGAGCTTCTCTTTCATTTTCTTCGTGCATACTATAACAATTATTATTATTATTATTATTATTATTACTATTATTATTGTATAATGTAACAAACGATAGAAATATGTTAAAATAGAATTTCAATTAGATGAACGTTATCGTAAAACAAACGTTAATTATATCCAAGTATATTTACGAGAGTTGGGTAACCGTGCCGCATTATCGATAAGATAGTATCATCATGCACGAAGAAATCGCTCAAAGTGTACATCAAAAGTGGCTTACATAGTGGCCTTGCAATTCCACGCGGACTTGATCCATCATAAGGACTACGTCCTCTTCAAAATCATCGTACTCCTACACATGTATACCAAGGAAAAGTGTAATGTGAAGCAGAAAAGTTCTTTTTTTGTTTGTTTTAAATCTCACTCTTTTGCTCGGATGATCGATGATCGAAAAAACAAATAATGCGTAAATCTGTCTCTCTAAAAAAAAGAAAAAGAAAAAAATAATGGGAAACAAAAATATAAATGAAAAATCCTTTCTTCTAATTTTTCTCTCTCTTATTCTCGATATTGATTATCTCCATGAGATATTTTCATGCTGTTATTCGTATCACAAACCGCTAAACTACACACATCCATGCCGAAAAGAATGAAAGATGATAAAAGAAAAGAAAATATACCTTATACGTTGTCGTTGGATGCCGATCGCGATTTGGTGACACGATGATTTCGTGACCCGTTTGTAGCGATCCAACTGGTGTGGACTGAAATAAAAATACAACTTTAATTAGACAAAAGAAATTTGATTAACATGATTGTTCAATAATATAAAATGATGCATTTTTGATATAACGTACTTCGACATGTGGTAATGAACATATTTCATACAGTTACTTTACACGAAATTACTTAAATCACACTTATATTCGTCAAATGTGTAAAAGGATATAAACAATATCGCCATTAATCGAATTTCATTTTGAATTATTGAAAATTATGGATGGAACCCGTTTTCTTTCATTCTTTCATTATCTCATTCTTTTTCCCTCTCTCTCTTTCTTTCTTTCTTTCTTTCTTTCTTTCTTTCTTTCTTTCTTTCTTTCTTTCTTTCTTTCTTTCTTTCTTTCTTT
>NW_014569701.1:132760-135252 GCF_001313835.1 Polistes canadensis | reverse complement strand
CTCTCTCTCTCTCTCTCTCTCTCTCTCTCTCTCTCTCTCTCTCTCTCTTTCTATTCTTTTTCAATCTTTCTGTCCTTCATACATAAACGTACATAAACACACGCGCGCACAAGCACATACACATAAGAATGGGAGGCGGGGGAGAGAAAAGGAGAGGTAGAAGCAAGGACACACACAAAGATGAACGTGGTCATCCTTTGGCACGCACCATTGTCTTGCCGGTCCAATCAAACTCGCCGTCGTTGACGAAGCCTCGTCTCTCGTAGAGATCAAGGAAGATCTTCCTCAGGTACTCGTAATCAGGCGTCTCAAAAAAGTCCAACCTGCGTACGTATCTAAGATACGTGGCCATCTCCTCGGGATGTCCATCGCAAAGGACCTCGATCGGTGTTGCTCTTTTCGTATCCCCGATTTTCTGATATCGTTCCTTTAACGTTTCAGCTCTCAGTCCTTGCCAAGGTAAACTACCACGTAGAAAGTACATAAACATGTGTCCTAACGCCTCCAGATCGTCTCTTCTACTTTGCTCTGTATACATATAAAAAAAAAAAAAGAAAAGACATTGTTTTATTTACTTAATATTAAATTCGTACATAACGTATAAAACATTTCTTTTTTCCAAAGCTATTTGCAGAACTGATTTGTATTTGCGTTTGATAAAATTGCATATATAACAATTAATTATTATTAATATAAATGAATATTTAGAAAAATCAAAGGACGACTTATTCTATTTACTTTTTTAATATACCTTTAATGCAATAAGAAAATAAAGAATAAATTATGAAAGATATATCGTTTTATGAAACACATTAGCTTGTCCATCGACAATGTGTCAAGGACTATATACTAAGCGTATATTTTATGCGAAAGAAATGTCAGAGTATATTTCTTTGACTCGGCTTTTACCTTTTCCAAGGTGGGTGTTGATACTCATATAACGCGCCGTTCCAGTAAGACTCTTGTGTTCCCGGTAAGGTATGTGTTTATTCGTTTCCAGATCTATGTACTCTTTGGCCAATCCGAAATCGATTATGTGAATGATTTTCTCTCGTTTAGTTGTACATCGTCCTATCAAGAAATTCTCTGGCTTGATATCACGATAAATCAAATGTCGACTGTGGACGTACTCTATCCTATGGAGCTGAATCAAAATAAATCATAAATTATTTCTAGTATTTTTCTGACCTATATATTAATATAATATTTGTTAAATAAATAAAATACATATTGTGTAATATAAATATAATAAGAATAAACATAATATGTTATGAGCGATATATTGTTTATTTGTGTCTTTCTTTTACTCTCCCTATTACGGTTTTTATAATTTCGAACCCATTGTGACCACAGTCGCACGCCAATTTTCAGACCCCCCACTTCATCGGCCAATAACTTTTGGAGTTTTCAATTTTTTCATTTTTTTGCATACTAAAAATATTGTTTGCCTTGTTTTTACGGCACTTCAAAAAGTACCTAAAATTCATGCCTCTAGATTAGAATACCCCCTTAATTAATAGCGACTAGATATCAAATAAAAATTGATATTATTAAAATTATTCAACGGAACAATGTGAGTTAAAGCAGGGAAAGAATAATGTAACGTAAACACCAAGTCTAAAAGTATACTAATTGTAAACGCGAAAGTGTTAACAAAACAATCTCGAGTAATCTTGTTTTAAATAAAAACAAATATTGCCAGGAAAAAGACATCCCCGCTGAGTAACTCCGTAAGCTTCGATATTCATCTACAAAGAATAATCTATAAAATAATCCCTTAATTTACGGAGGATAATTGATTTCACGAAACCAATGCATAAATATAAAACACGAAAAACCGTTTAAAATAAGAACTTGCTCCACATTCTCAAATTGATGTTTAGCTCTTACTTAGATATATTAACAAAAATATATATAAACAAAGAAATATTAATTTTACGCAAATTACAAAATAAAATGCACCGAATTTGTTTTTCCGGTGCATTGCGGTGCAATCGCGGTGACACCGAAGGATGCGCTACATCAAAATGATGAAGGAAAAAAAAGAAGGGAAAAAAAGAGAATAAATTGATAAAAGAATTATTAATCATTATTGAAATTTGGTATAAGTACAAAATACGTTTATACTTACGAGTTGTGTGGCAATGTTAAGAACGGTCTTGAGGGTAAACCTTCTCCCACAGAGGTCAAAGAGATCTTCCAGGCTCGGTCCAAGGAGTTCCATTACCAGAGCGTTGTACTTCCCACATGGACCAAAGTAATACACCTCCGGTATACCCTCTGCACGAACATTGTTAACTATACATACGAATAAAGTAAAACGTCCTTGAACCCCACCCCTTCCCCCAATGATACGCGTTTGTTATTTTTGTTCAAGACAAAATCTCGGCTAGTCGAATTAAAATGTTAGAATGTTTCTGATTCAATCCACCATTCTATTCCATTCGACTCGCACAAAATATTATTAAAATAACAAATCTAATTATATATAT
>NW_014569701.1:105818-131746 GCF_001313835.1 Polistes canadensis | reverse complement strand
TTCAAAGACTAATCAATAAGAATATAATAAATAGTTATAAGTTGAACATTTTTAAGCCTATTCTTTTATAAAAAAAAATTGTTTTTATGTCAGTCCCCAAAATTTGTACCCCATCCACGTATATACTCGGTTACTTGAATTAATAATTTATGTACAACATATCATTTAGATATGAATGAATCATTAACATCATATTTTAGTAAATATACATTTATACATAGAGTAGAGAATAAGTAATAATCGTTTAAAGAAAATTTAAATAGCCGGCATCATCTGAAGTGGCACGGTAAACCATCAACTTGTTACTCGATGACGCGTTAATTGCATAATAATGAAATATCAAGTAATAACAAGGTAACATTGATTACTGTACTAATGTGCAATAATATCAAATTATGCGAAAGAATACTTTCAATATCTATTATGAAAGTTTCGCCAATTGTACGTTATTTTTCATGACCTTGCTACTAGTAAAAGCACCAAAACCTTACATCCGATCAACGTGTAAAGGACATTAAAATGTTTTAAGGTTTCAAGATAATTCTTTTATCGTTGGTATCTTGTTCCTGGTATATCAAAATCTATACTGAATACTTTGATAGTAGGTCAGGTCACTTAATTATTCCAATTTAATAGTAAGATTGAAAGTATTTGAAAACTTTATATCAAATTTAAATCATCGACGAACTTTGATATATTGTTGGAATATTTTTATCTACGGCATAGACCAAATCAATAGAATATTTAATTAATCGAATAATTTATATATACGATCACTTAAAAAGGAGATTTTCGAAAAAAATGTTTCGCGATAAAAATTGGATAAAATAAAGTCATAAAAAATGGTTTTTTATTTTTCTCAGAACGAACTACTGTGGCATTTAAATGGATATTACGTTGACAATTTTAAAATTACACTTTTCATTTGAATGAAATACAGATTGCGAATGTAATTCACGATAATGTTCAAATGATGGATGAGTCAACAAGGATTCTACGTGACAAACGATACAAATATCTTAATATAAATCTAAATAAAAAATAAGTCACACCTTTAATTGCTTTGCTTTTTGTTGGAGTCATCATATATTGATTACATTAAATAAATTTATTAATCAGTGCTACTTATGAATGAATTTTAATTGGTACGTATATTTATATTTACATGCATTCGAATAAGTTCCCATTGTTCAATTATTATTCCTGCTTTATAATTAGATTAATTTCGATTTACAACCACGTGAATATGTTGACAAGCAAAATAATCATTGCAAATCGTAATGAAAAACAAATATGCTAATGTTTGCGAAAATTCTTGGATATAATTATGTTATCTCGTAGAAGAAAGAAAAAGAATTCATTCCATTCTCGGAAATAGAATGCGATTCCTGTGTTAAATTAAATTACACAAGAGAAGAATATATAAAGTTAAGAATTTATTAACGTTATGATACAACGTTAATAATTGAAAATATAAATAATTTAAAAATAATTTATATATTTGGACCATAGTTGACCAAATGACGATAGATCATCATCAGCCCGTTTTTGAAAGTTTGAAAGTTTAGCAACGATTAAGTTAATTAGCTATTCGATTATCGATTCGAAACTTCAACCTATCAGAGAGAGGAGGGGAAAGGGGGCCTTGTTAAAAGAAGGAACGATCGATCCGATCAGATGATTAACTTATTCGATATCAGAATATAATCGAATTTTCAAAATTAGACGAGTTTAGATCAACGATTAAATTTCTTTCTTATGAATCATTGATGCATGCAGTCTGCTAAATTAAATTTCCATAAGGTCTATTTTATCAATGGATAAGTGACATTTGCACTGAAGTGATTGTGAAATATTATTTTCGTAGAAATAGATTCGTATCTACAGAAACGGATCTTTTCGTAGTTAATAATGAATTAATTGACATCACATTGAACGTAATTATAATTATTTTATTTAGCACGAAAATAACTATGAACATTATAGAAAAAGAAAAAGAAGAGAAAAAATGTCGTTCTAAGTTAGTTTTTAAAGCAATTAGAAATTTATTCTCTCTAAAGCTCAGGAAAAAACGTGACAGAAGTCATTCCGGAAATATTTTGTCTTATCGATAATACTAACTCACGGAGAATTCGTCGTGAATATATAAAATTAACAATAAGATGGAATATACCAAGTTAGAAACTTACTAGATTCCTCCTGACTCAGGTATTAAGGAACTAACCCTCAAATGAGAAGTAGTTGGAATGCTATTACGTTAGTTTGTCTGATAAGAGAATTTAATGAGAAAGGGCTAGTTTAGTAATTATTATCGAAGTAAATTACATAAAATTTATCTCAATAATAATACTTAATACAATAAAGTGTATTATTTATTTCATATTCAATTGTCATAAATTATCAAGATTTATCATAGTACAGTAAGAATAATCAGTAAGAATTCGTACCAAAATAAGGATTATGAAATTTATTATGAACAATTTGTTAATACGACAATGTAATTTAAACATCATTTTGGAAATAATATAAAAAATGATCATTAATTATTATATAAAATGATAAATACATCTGTGATTAGAGTTAGGGGAAAATACTTGAAATATTTTGTATTAAATAATTAAAAGTAAATCGAATATTATCTCTCTCTTATATAGAATACAAAATATTTTCAATTGTAAAATACGTTTTTACGATGTTTCCAAGTCAGACTGTACATTAGAAATTATTAACACATGTAATTGACGAGAGTATACGAATTATATTGTGAGAAATGAATGATAAACAGATCAATATTCTTTTTCGAGACGCTTTGCGTCGCCTCTCTCTTTCTCTCTCACACTTTCCCTCCGTCTCTCTCGTTTTTAATCCCAGACTTTAGTCATCCTCTCTTTTTATTAGAATACTCGTCGATGCAAGCGCAAAGAGTTCTGAATCGATACGAGGAAATTTAATTATGGGAATGAGATCACTGGAGGATCGATGAAAGAGAAAAATCTCTCTTTTCTAATGTTTTTTTTCTTTGCCTTTTTATTACTGACCAGAAGAAACAAACAACTTGATTACCAAAAAAAAAAGGAAAAAAAAAACAATAATAATAATTAAATAATTTCGATCTGATATTTTATTAGATGAAAATTTCAAACAGAAAGTTACTCACCCGGGAACGTTAAAACAAATGTATTTTAGTTTAAATAATGCAAATATTCTAAATGATCGATAATTAATTAAAGGAAATGTATATTGCAGTTTAAAAGCACAGAATACAAGTACGACTTACCTTCTCCTTCGAAATTCACCGTTGAACTGAGTCATTGTCCTCTATGAAAGTTCTTTTATTGAATATTATTTATATGACTTTTCGAAGGCTACATATGTATAATGAAAATAATATTCGGATATAAACAACAATCAATAAAAGAACTTTCATAAATGACAACATGCCAGTTTAACGAAAGATTTTGAAGAGGATGGTATATCGTGTATTATACTCCGTGCTTTTAAACAACAATATACATTTATTTTTGTATTAATTAACAATTCTTCTATAAAGAAAAACATATCGCAATAACTATCGATATACGTATCTCATCATACATAACGCACATACACATACACACCATACTAACATTAGAAGCTTCCATAATTTCGTTTAACTGTGAGTTCTGTTATATTCCCTCTTTTTCGTTATCGTCGTCTACAAAGTTTCAATTCAATAAAAAATGAAAAGAAGAAAAAAAACAAGATTTGGTAATTACGCAGAACTTAATTGAAAAACTTTCTTTTCTCAGATAATTTCTAACAAATCTCTTGAACTGACTTTTTACAATGACTATCAGTAATTTAGTACGTCAATCACGTAAAGATCTTTAAGCTTAACAAGTACGAACGATAGGTAATCAAAATAAAACGATAAAAAAGAAAAATATATTAAAGAAACGAACGGACGGTTTTTAAATGAAAATTCCTATTTATTAAACGTGATAATTCGAAGATAATTAACGAACCAACGAGGCTCCTAATGACTATAATTTTATATGAAAATGAAAACACGTTGATGAGGATCCTTTAAGATTGAGGAATCTCTACCTTAATGTTCTTCGTTCGATACGATATCAATGTGATAACGCGTACGTTCCTCTTTCCTGCAAGAGTATACGATGGATCCTATTATATTACGTATACGTGTTATAAATGTACGATGAAAATAACAAACGTTGTGACTGTTTCTTTCGAGTAGTTTAATCCAAAAGATGCTAATATATACAAATATATTTTATACAAAAATCATATTTCCCCGAAAATAATTAAATTCAAATTCGATTACGAGTAATTTTGTACAATTTTGTTGTCTATAGGCAAGAACATAAAGAAGAAGATAGATAGATAGATAAAAATAAGTAATTAGTTCGTTGAGGCAGATTAATGAAATTTTTCGTACGAAAGTCATTGAACTCAAAGTATAGTAAGTTCATAACCTTTAAAAGCTTTTACTATCCAACGTTAGAGACAAAAGAAAAATTAAAGAAGAGACATAGGTAGCGTGCTTTATGTCCGGTCAAACAGCATTGTTTCCTTTTGTATGTTCTTTTCTCTTTCACGAGCTTCGAATTCTTTCATTTAAAACAAAAAAAAAAATAAAATGAAAAAAAATAGACAGAGAAAGAGAGAGAGAGAGAGAGAGAGAGAGAGAGAGAGAGAGAGAAAAGTATATGAGAACACAACGATAGAGTTTACTACTAGCAAGCAAGCAGACATTTCTCGCGTGCCAAGCACGTGAGTTGTGACGAAATGTCGAGCAAACTGGACCACCGGACATCACAGAAGCCAGATAACGTACAAAAGCCCCAAGTTTGGTTTGATTACGAAAGGTTTCACGGTCAGATGTGTAAAATCTAATAAATCGCATTCAAACTTTCTACCATCTTTTTTCATTACTTATTTTTAATATAAAAAAATTGATTTTGGTCAATTTATAAAATGTGCTGTGTCGTTGGCTGTGTTTAGTGCTCGGCGGAGAGGGCGAGTGCTTTTAAATTCGCATCAGTGAAACAAACCATGAAAATTGAAAAATCTATAGACCATGATCCTTAACAAGTTTCGGTCAATTTTTAAAATGTACTTCAGTGGGGTGTGTTTAGAACATGAGGGGAGGGCCAAGATATAAGGATATAATTGAACCGTTTATTTATTATAGTGATCTAAGTCTATTTTTTTATATTTTTCGCAAAATGTTTTTTATGACAATTAACTTCCATCTGTAAATAGATGTTGTTAGGCCACTTTCAAAATAAACGGCTCATATATATTATAAATAAATTCTTCCATTTGAGTATTTCAATTTAAAACAAAATCTAAAAAACTAGAACAAATAGAAAAGAACTTCTTTGGCGAAAGCTTATAAAAGATATAAAATTCTGATACATTATTTTGATAAATTTTCTTTTCTTTGTTTATATTATTTTCGAGATCTCTCCAGAAAAGAAAGAGACCACTTATCCCCCTTAAGCTATGGGGGCGAGTTGAACCAGGAGAAAATAACATATGCCTACCCTCCTATTTCTTTCCACTTGAAAAACTCTACTATGTATACGCATATACTCTTCTCGTATGGTGGGTACAATT
The DNA here is from genome assembly GCF_001313835.1 of Polistes canadensis. Taxonomy (NCBI): domain Eukaryota; kingdom Metazoa; phylum Arthropoda; class Insecta; order Hymenoptera; family Vespidae; genus Polistes; species Polistes canadensis. The sequence goes on along the minus strand of NW_014569701.1, from coordinate 126,124 downwards.
TGTTCCAGATTTCGACTATGGAATTTCAAACAGTTTGACGTGGATCCGTTATTTTTTGCCATACTATCAACATCTCAATCATCCACGGAGATAAAAGAACTTTTTTATATATTTTTAATTGATTAATTATTTCGAAAAAATATATTCTATAGTATACTGATATGGAAAAAAGAAAAAGGAAAGAAAAAGGAAAGAAAAAAAGAATTCACACAAGCTACGTTGAAATATTGTTAACAAGGAAATTTCTATTAATTAGAAAGATTTGCAAAACAATTCTCCTAGAGATTATTTTTACGAGTTCGCAAAAATACTGTATCTTTAAAATAATATATTAGAAAAACTAGAAAGAAAGAGTCAAATTAAAAAGAAAAACGTATTTCATTTCTAAGTCACAAATGTTTGAGTAACGTTGTTCTAACAATAAGGACACGAGACGGGAATTTTATTGATTAATACAAAATTAGCTTTTAACGTGAAAATGAAAGAGGTATACATTGAATCGATCGATAAAATCAAAGTTTAATTATTCTATTTTCAAAGCTAAACAATACAATATTGTATTAATTTTCATGACATCGATGAATTCCGATTTTCGTTATTATCGATTAATTAACTTTATTATCGAGAAAAAATGAGGTCAATCTAACTAACTAAGAAGAAAATAGGAGACACATTTCGGATAATCGACATGTATCATGAATAGGGAACATAATGGAAGAGATATCAAATAGGTGGAGAGTTATCAAAAGAGTTAAGAACGTATTCAAGGTTGCAAATGACATAGAACTCGTATCTCGCAAAATACCTATTCGAAACGTGTAAGTGTGATCTTATCGATCGCAATAGTTCCGGTCCCGTAGATTTCGATCTACAACGGGGTAGGTAATCAAGGTAACTAACCTACGTTTCCACTCACGAGTTCTAACCCACACGCTTTTATAACGTTACTTGCTCGTTTCTACACTAAAACATACCTATTATACATAGAACACGAAAAGGCAATAATATGATAAAGAGAGATTATACATAGAAAATAATTCTTTATATTTACATCAAATTGATATATTTTATTTAACATTTTTGACTATTCAAATTAAATTCAAATTCCGATCAATTATCATTACGAAACAATGGAAAAGAATATAAAACAAAAAAAAGATTGATTTATATAATCAAAATATGAATGCTCTTGAAATAATAATTACAATATGAAAACAAAAATATTTGTTTTCTTTTGTTCCGAATGTTTATTTTACAAATTCAACGAATAATTGCGTCAATCATTTTTTTTAATTCACAATTATTATTCGTATAACAATGCCAACAATATTATTACAAATTATAATGATAACAGTATGTATAAAGTTACTTTCGTATTCAATTTGACCGTAAAAAGTAAACTAATTGTAAATTAATGACTAATATATGTTTCAATAAATTAGACAGATGGCAACAAAATTTATATAATGATATGATTGTTAAGTATTGTTTATTACTTCATTTATTTGATAAGAGACAGATATAATTAGAATTCGAAGAACGAATTGATAAGAAGAGCAAACATAAGAGAAAGAAACCGGTTGTTCGCGGGAAAAGTTTGCACTTTGTAATTAATTATCGTTTGTTGTTTCGGATCGCATGAATCTTTATGGGAAAAGGAATGAGAAAGGAAGAGGAAATCATGTTGGCGTTTGAGAACAAGTTAAGTCTCGAAGTGGCGGACAGTGAAAGGTAGACAAGAGTAAAAGAGGAAAAGAAAGGAAAGGAAAGGAAAGGAAAGGAGAAAAAAGATGCAGAAGAGAAGGAGGGAGTGGAACAAAACGAAGAGGAGAAAATAAGAAAGAAAAAAGCTGTGAAGGACGTGACTACGAGAATCGCACAAACAATGATGCACGTGTTGCGGAAATATATTCATATCTATCAAACGAGAATCTCCGAGTACAATAACACAACACAACAAAGGTGAGGAACAAACAGACTGGTGACTACCTTGAAAATGAGCCCATTCGACATTCTATGAACGACAAAAAAAACCGATAAAAATGATCTCTGTGTCGCATTTTCAAAATCTAAATAGTTCCTACCCGCTATGGCATGATTGAAACGATAAAACGTATTTTCTTTCTCAAAATTGTATTTTCTGATTGAAAGTGAAATAACTGTAAGTACAATATGATGAAAGTTTTATATATAAAAAATAAAAAAAAAATCTTTAGTATAGAAAAATTCCATAGAACAGTAACACTTGAACCTAGCCAATTGAACGTTCTATCTCTAGTGTCAGTTTCAGTAAGCAGCTAGTTGGGCAGGTAGCAACCAACCGAGCGAGCAGCCAACCAAGCCAACAGACCACTACCAACCAACCAACATGCTTCTAAGCAAGACTGGAAAATCGAAGCAGAACCACACAGAGAAGAAGGCAACATCGTCGTGCATCGATCGAAGCCACCAGCGTCCTTTTCTATTCTCTTCTCTTCTCTCTTACATACACACGACCCACACATATAGAGTCCCCCTTCCCCTTCCCCTTCACCTTTCCCTTTCGTTCTATTTCCCGTTCTTCCCCTTTTTAACACTCTCAACAGATCCCCGCCCTTTTTACGTCGACGATTTTCCTACCAAGTGTCCCTGTAGTAACAACGTCTACTTACTTCGAAGCTCACGTTTACTCGTCGTCCCTTTTATTCCTACCATTCCTTTACTCTTTCTCTCACTCTTTCTCATTTTCTTGCACTCTCTCTTTATCCTTTCATATCTCTAAGTCTATTTCCTTCTCGTTTTCGACATTCTGCCAAGTGGAGAAGCACGTGCCATCCACGATTGCATTCGAAGGAGGACCCCCCTTTCCATGTGCACATTTCTAAAGGAAGCAACGATCCAACGAATACGAACTTCGATGTCGTTAGTCAAGGGCTTCGGGCTCTATTTCGCAAAATCGATAATAAAAGTTAGTCGTTAGGATAAACACGCTTAGAAGACATTTTTTTGTACAATACGATATATAATCCATTTTCGTTTAATGACGACAAATTATTTCAAAGATTTCTAAGGTCGAATCGAGAAGGACAAAAAGAAAGAAAGAAAGAAGGAAAGCGGAAGCGCATTATCTTGCGATTGGTGAAAGAACAGGGATTGAGGAGTAATAAGCTTAAAGAACTCGTCACGTTTTAATATAGAAAGAGAAGAAATAATTGGATTGACGATAAACTTCTAATCGATTACAGAAATATATCTATGCATTTTATATAGGTATATAAGAAATAATATTACCCAAGGTAAAAATGTGAAATCGTTGAATCAGATGTGTTCGAAACAAGTACATAAATTCTACCATAATTCTATCATGTGTGTGTGTGCTACCAAATATTGAAATTTAATCATATTTCCTCGATTCTTATTCTTGCGTATAGCTCGTACAATAAATCTTCCGCAATAAACTATATTTAAAATGATATAAACAAAAATATGTATGCGTTGTATAATAATAAAAATTATAATATTGTCTTAACAAAAATTATAATTTTAAATGAATATATGTTAGCAAACATTGAAATTTGATAATTTACTGTCTCTTCTATCTGCATAACTCATACAATAAATCTTCCATAGGGTTTGATAAATATAAAACGAGCCCACGGTCATAAAAGAAAGAAAAAGTAAACTGGTGTACGTACTGCATACATATATATCCTTGGTAAATCAATATCAGAAATTTCTTTAGCGCACGTGTTAATCGTGCAACAGCAACAGCCGCCGCCGTTGCCGATAGCTTATTCTCGTGCGAATTTAAAAATAAGCGTCACGACGTTGACACAGGCGCAAAATCTACGTTGTGAAACATCGACAATACTTAGACCAAATCTAAGAGGACGAAGAAGAAGAGTTCAAAATAATACTTTCTCTATTTTTTTTTTCTTTTTTTTGTTTTTTAACACTAGAAAGACAAAACTGGTGATTTAATAATCCATAGAATTTGAAGCTGCTTGAAAATTGTTGAGGATATAATAAATATCTTTCATTTTCTCTCTCTCTCTCTTTTTTCTTCTTTCTTTCTATTCTTCTCTCATTTTTCGCTAGGACAAATTCTTTTCTAGGTTCGTTAAAATGAAGCGCAATGTAACCAATTAAGAGAGTTAATTGAATCGCGCAAAGTTGTGAGTTAGGTATTTGTGCAATGAGCAAACGTTACGTCCAAGGGGTGTTCCTTTGAATGCTTCCGAGGTATCCTCCTCTCCTAGACACACCGTGGAGAGATAGCAAGGTCACGTGGCAACACAAAGGGCGAATACGCTGAAGCTTCTGAGACCATTAAAACGAGATTATGTTGCCGAGTGAATTTTCGCTTGGCGATAACGAATGAGAAAGTAATATACAGATTTTCTTTTTGCTTATGAATTCCAATATTTGAAATAAAGGATTAAAATAAACGATGATAAAAAAGAAAGAAAGAAAGAAAGGAAAAAAAAGAAAATACTTGGTATGAAATAAAAGGAAAGCGAGTAAGACGATAATCAACGTATCAAGAGCCTTGAAGATCCCTCCTAACTTTTCCTTCGAACGTCCGTTAGTAAAGAAACAACATAGCACTGGTCTCGATATGATGGTAGCAACAACGGCTCGCAGCTGTCTTCCATGCAATGTCTATGTAACTGGCATAATGTTGCATGGCTGGCTTTCTTGCAGGGCTGCCGGTCTCCAGGAAGGAATGCAAGAAAGGCAAACGAACGAGAGAAGGATGACGAGCAGGTGTCATGGTCGTGACAATCTCTGAGTAAGAATATAAATAAATAAATATATATCATAAGTTTATATAAACATTTTTCATTTATTCAATCTCAGTAATTCCTAGTATAAATTTCGTCCAAACTTTATAGAACACCGAAAATATATGTATGTATATGTTCGTATTTTGCACTCCTTCTTCTTTCTCTTTCTCTTCTCTTTCACTCGTTTTCATGTCTCCGTAGAGTATACGAAGGGTCCTCGACGGCTGCAGTCCAGCAGGCTCATTTTCCTCGATTCTTTCCATCCACGATCTTAATCTTCTTTCAAGTATCCCTCGTTATATAATATATCATAGAGTGAATTCAAAATGAGACAACAATAGAACGAAACGAAGAATAGAAGGAATACTATATATGAGAAAGAGAAAGATAGAAAAGAAACTGAGCTCTACGTGTGATGTAGACAATGTTTAAAAGATACATCATAATTATTATATTGTTAACCGACTAACTAATTATAGATCCCCTATAATATAATTGTCATGTAAATACGAAAAGAAAAATGTTAGGCTTTGGAAGACGACAAGAGAAATGCGATTATCTTCCACGAGTTGAAAATATTTCGCTTGAAATATGCGCGAAGCAACAACTCGATAAAACTTTCTGCGAGTCTTATTTTCCTCCTCCTCCTCCTCCTATATACCAGGAAAATACTATCAAACGCAATAAGACGAATAAACTTTTTCCGATTTCTGGTCGGTCGTACTATTTTTTACCAATGTTCTTCCACGTATCGGATGACTAATGTAAGATACGAGTCTCGCCGCATATTCGTAGGACATTGAACGGAGACGTTCCGAAAAAGATGCCAGAACACGTGTTGGCGAAGCCCCAGAACAACATAGACCTGAATCCTTAGGATCTTTATACCCATGAGCCGAACAAACAATCCATAAGAAGGAATGTTAACAACGTGCCTTATTAATTATATCAACACATTTATTTTACTTTATTTTTCTTTTTATAATAATTTATAGATGTACATATATGAAAAATCTCTGATAGAAAAGTACTATGAAAATAATGATAGAAATAATGACGTGAATTTGAATACTAAACCTACCCACGTGAGATCAGATTACCTACAATTTGTAAAAATCCTGTAATTTGTAATAAATGCATAAATTGTACATTATCTCAATATGTAAATAAAATAAAATATTTTGTTCGCTAACCAATTGACTAAAATCTCATTCTATATTAGGATATATAGGTTTTTTTTTGGAACCAATCATTTGATCACTCACGGTAGGAATAGGTATACACGAAGTGTCGGTAGGTTTAGTGTTAATCAAGGAACGTCCTTTGTAAGCTCTTTCTCCCAATATCATGATAGTACGAGCGCCGACGCGGGAGTCTGCGCAAGAAAAAGAGGAAGAAAAAGAGGAGGAAGAAGTAGAGGTAGAAATAGAGACCTAAATGAAAGATCCAAGATCTTTAGTAGAATATTGCTTCGTGAAAAAAAAAGAAAATACATTGAAAGGTAAAAGATCATAGTTCATAATTTTCGTATATAGAAGAGAACGTTATCGATCCAACTCCATGGGGGAAGATTAAAATCACAGACAAATCATGATAAATGATAGAAGAGAAGAAAACGAACCCTGTCATGTCCTTGAATTTTATTAACGTCTAGTATTATTAATCTATATTTTACAACTGTGGATCGTTATCTCAAACGTTACCGATATTATGTAAATACATTTTCTATATGCATATAGGATAAATGATTTTGACTTGGAACAAGTACTTCAAAAATTCTTTTCTTTTTCGCACGACTGCACGCGCCTGTTGAAAAGTGGAACATTGATCCAAACGTCTTTCAAATAGACTCGACCTAAACAAATCGTATCGATGAAGAAGGACGGATGAACGATTAGACGATTATTACTAACTCCGATATTCATTTAAGCATATATATAAAAGACTAAATATGCAAGACTATTGATAAGAACCTTAATTGCCTAGGTGCTTCTTTAATTATTCTTTCCGATCTTACACTTGTTTGAACTTACAGCAGCAACCTGGTATACACGTCACACCTCTTAAAGTTCGATTTATCGATTCTCGCCGACCTCTATCTCTTTTTCTCTCTCACTCCATCCATCCATTCCCCCAGCCCCCCTCTATCTCACTCACTCACTCTCTCTCTCTCTCTCTCTCTCTCTCTCTCTCTCTCTCTCTCTCTCTCTCTCTCTCTCTTTCTCTTTAAGTTTTACGAAAGTTAATCTCGATGTAACGCCTTGTGAGACACGCCTCTGATAAAGAACATCGCTTTAATAATTATCGAGAAGCAAAAAACAATATTTATAGTAAAAAATTATCATACTGTATGTAACGCGTCTGTTAGTTACAATTACTGTATAATTACAGATTAATTCTAGTGCAATTTTAGAAGTGACAATTTTCTAATCTGTGGTAATAAATACGTAGAATTTGTAAATATTTGTTAACAATCGTGATCTTTCCCTCAAGAGACAAAACGGAAAAACTTCATTTGCAATGAATTGTGTGGGCAAGTTACGTATCAATTTAATTAATGAGAATTCATGTTTACCTATTGTAGTTAAATGTTTTAAGAAGGTTAAGACGATGACCTAGTTACTTTTACGTAGTAAAATCGATTATTAGGCCGATCGAACTTCTTAATATTTTCACGAAACAAATAAATAAAAAAGTTAGACAAATAAAAAGAAACATGATTTACAGAAGATAATTTGAACTATCGTGCAAAATATTGTCAAAATATATTACGAATTGGCCTAGTCCGGATAAATAAGAATGTTATCAACGACGTTATCTTAAAATATGCGAATACGCATGGCAGTTTTAATGTGAATTAAAATTATAGTTCGTGTCGTATTCTAACTGTCGAGAATCGTTCGAGAAAACTTTTCGATACGCTTCAGAATGTTTAGAACGTTTTATTTATTCGCGAATATGTAATCTAACCAGTAAAAATAAATGCCGGTGCGCCAATGAATAAAAAAGTGAGCGACCGACCTAGATATATTCTCGAGTGTAAAAAGTGCCTGTTCTATAAATGGATAATGAATCTGTTAATTAGAAAGAAAGAGAGAAGAGAAGAAAATGTATTTGAAAAAAAAAAATTGAAAAAAAAAAAAAAAAAAATTTGTAACATACAAATTAATAAACCATTTTTCAACACGGACGTGTCTTCGTCTTTAGTACTCTATTACACTTTTAAAACTCGAGATATGGTAAGAGAAGGTATTGAAAATGGATAAGAAAAGAAGCGATAGAACAAACAAAAAATAGGAGAAATCTCTCGTTGTTAAGATACTTTAATACGTACAACACCATCGGTAACGCGCTTGCGCTTTTCATTTTATGCGTTGCACACTTTTCTCTCTCCCTTTCTTCCTTTTTATCTGTCTTTCTTTCTTTTTCTCTCTCTCTTCCTCATGTCAGTGCATCACGGAAGTAAAAGCTCGATAAATTTGAAAAATTCTACAAATACGCTTTGATCTAAAAAACTATTTTATCGTAAACAAAATTTAATTTTATTTATATAATCATAATACCGTAATATTGTCTTCAATTTTATTTTCCAAAAAGAGAAATACAAAATACAAAATTCCATCGAGAAAAATAAGATGATAGAAATATTTGAACAAGCGATGCAATTCGACAATTCGAGAAGATGCAACAGGTATACGAACGTATCACGAAGAAAGATTTCGTTCCGATGACGAGGATTGTTTTTTTTTTTTTTTTTTTTTTTTTTTTTTTTCACTTTTCTCACTTTTTTCACTTTTCTCACTTTTTTCACGAATAAAGGCACTACTGAAAAGTAACATAATTTCTATGAAAATAAACATTTTGAAATCGTGTTATTAACGGTATAAACACAAAAATGATTGTAAATAAAAGAAAGGAAGAAACGTGTTCGTGACAAAGTAAAAGGGAGAAACGATCGATCACACAGAATCGTAGACATAGAAGAATTAAATAGAACGAAGAGAGGGAGAAAAGAGATTAAGGGAGAGGAAACAAATAGCGTTATATCGAAGATAGAAACATAGAGAAAGAGAGGGGGAGAGAGGCTCAGACGTATGTAAGTAAATGTAAATGTAGGTCAGGGAGAATAGAACAAAAATTTAGCATATGAAAAAATGAAAAAAAAAAAAACAAAAAACAAGAAAAATAAAAAAGAGCGAGAAGTACTTTTAGAGGTGGTCACTACACTGTTATAACATAAGCCGGGAGGTAGGTATACCGAGGAGGACTCGAGTATTTTTTCTTTCTCCTTGAATTTTTCCTTCGACTCTTTTGTTTGAATCCACCACCTGCCTGCTTGCCTGCCTGCCTGCCTGCCTACCTACCTACCTACCTACCTACTTACCTACCTACCTCTCTGTCTCTCTCTCTCTCTATGCTACAAAATCCGCAACTCTTTCGCATCTCGTATTGCGAACTTAATCCCACTTCTTCTGTTCCTTTTTCTCCTGTTCTACGTGAGTGTCTCTTTTCATCTCTCTTTGTACGTTTCGCCCTCGTACACGATACTCCTCCTGTCGACGGATCGATATACGAATCGAGGAGAAAGTCTTACGATATATTTCTCTGGTTCCTCCCACATTTAAGAATTCCTAGTAAACCAAACACTTTTCCTTCTAATTCTCTTTTTTATTCTTATTATCCTCATTTTGTTGTCTATTAAAAAGATTCTCAAGTTATCGTCGTTTAACCTTCGAGCTTTTTTTAAGTATCCGGGATAATGAAAAGAAGAAGGAAACGATTGTTCGAGTATATATATATATATATATATATATATATTCATTCAGTAAACATAGAATATTTATAATTTCTCCAAACAATGATTGAAAGAAGTACTGAAAGAAGTATAAACAGAATTTTGTAGTGAATCTTACAATTAGCTTTTAAAAATAAATCATTCAAGAGATTTCTTTTAGAAAGGATACAACGAACAACACAGCCATCCAGATTGGGCAAGGGATTTTTCTTCGATTCGATAAATCCTAAAATTATACTTCGAGGTGAGAAGAAAATGGTTTCTCGATAATCGGTCGCTAACCTCAATTTAGATTTATACGCTCTAGATAATCGCGGAAATATCGTATCTTTGCCGAAATCTCGTGGTGGATGATCGAAATCGTTATTACTTAAAACAATATTTATGAGCATCCTATTTGATATCGTATTTTATAATACTATTATATTACAGTACAATCGTAATATTTGTCGTGTCAAATTTCAAGCTTAGATGAAAAACTTAAGTAAAATAAGCGACTAATTTGATTAGAACAATCGTTTAATCGAGACAACATATTTCGCGTATGTAACCCTTTTGTATGTTCGCTTATAAATGGAAAAAATATGTTGTATATATGTTACCGTCAAAGCCGGAAATCCGTCATTGCTAGTAATTCATCGGCATTACTATGAATGCGAAGAGCCTTCAGACGAAGTCGGAAATAAGACTTTTTGGAGAGTTTTTCTTAGGCATCGAACATAATATACTTTGATATCCTATAGAATATCAAATGACTATTTAAACAACGTTGAAAATAATACATTCTCAGACACAGACACACACAGCCATACGCAACCCATCACGAAAGTGGGACACTGAAGAGGCGAGTAAAACTTCAGCATCGTGATCCAGAACTCATAAACGTGCTTTACTCTGCCTCTGCTCTGCTCTGCTCTACATTCCGCCCTTTTTCTGGAATAAGGGAAATAAACTTTGCTTTTTCGCTCGCAATCAATTCATTCGAGATTTCTTTCTTAACCGTCGTTCGAGTCCTCCAAGCAGCGCGATCGCGTTCTTCAGATTTTGTGTTGAAAAATCCGTCAGTGACTGTCGAAGTAGCGTCGATATCGCGCTGCTTTTGGGATTTTTCGACAGTGTTATTTTAAAAACTTTTGGGACTCAAACAGTTAAATCAGACATATTTTCCAAAAAATCGGTTCTATACTTGTTTCTTCACATTCCTGATCTCTATTCGAAACGAAAAATTATAGGATTAAGAAGAAAAAAGAAGTAGGATAGTTAAAATATTATTGACGTTCTTGAAAATACAGTACTCCCAGAAATGATTGATAAACGAAATCATAGCAAAGCTATGATAAAGTTCTGTAATAAATATCACTCGAATGAATATCTGTCATAAACTTGACCCAAATCATGAAAGCAATGACATATGTGAATCACACGATTTTCGGTTCGCAGTGACACGTAATGAAAGGAAGAGAGTTCAATGAACATAGAATAGAAAGGGAAAGTACTTCGTTGGCTTTCAATGGAATTAAATCTCCGTGTAATTTCATAAAAGCTAACTGATAAATCCTATACAAATTTAATTCTTAATTAAACAAAATTGAAATTTTCATTTAAACGAACAATAGTGATTTTAACGAAGAAAATATTGAATACATTGTTTACGAGACATCCTTTAATAAACATCGATTAAGATATTTAATAAATATCGACTTATCTTTTAGATAAAAAATAAAAAAAGATATAATTTAATGAAAAAGCTTTGTAGTTTCGCCTTAAAATAATTACATTCACGTAAATGACTGAAACGTTCATTCCTGTCGCTTCATAGAGAGAACATCCTGTTGAGAATTTCCGTATGCTAGTAGAAAAGAGAGAAAGAAAGAGGAAGAGTACAAACCAGGAGGAAATGCTACACAGTGACAATATAAAATGGTTGAAAAAAATTGACAATAGGTAATGGATGATAAAATAACTAATCACAGTTCTCTAACGAGAGTACGAATAATGCGTTAACGATTTTACGACGGTGAAACAGATCCGTTGTAATTATTATAGTTTAATTTGTGTCCTCTGGCATGAAGATTTCTTAGAAGTCGTACGTAGTTCGCTCGTACGAAAATGAGCGCTTTGTAATAAAACTAATTGAAAATTTTCTAATAATCTGTATGAAATAAAATTGTCCAGTTATAAATCTTTATATAGAATAGATGTCAGAAATTCTTGTTACTTTTCCTTTAAACAAAAATTACCCGTATACGTATAAAAATATATATAATATAATCGATTATTTTCGCTTCGGTAGACGTCTAAAAATTCATTCTGTCTCGTAATATCAAGTTTGTTAGAATTATATGTAGTTATGTACGGATACCTCTCAATGTATGTAGATACCAGTTACTTGAAAATCCGGTTTATCTCGAAAGGAAAGCTTTCGTTTCTAAGTAGAACCTTCAAGTTTTTAACCGGGTTTAAGTAATATCTTTTTTCAGATTATCTAACTACGTCCAGCATAATTGATCTTACGTTGTAACCTTATCCGTAAATGATTGTATGATAAATCCACCTACAAGGATGTCTCACTCACTCCCCTTCAATTATATCATGAGGCTAGCTATTCATGCCAAGTAGTTCGTAGAAAATGGAGAGGCGTTGAAGCGAGACATTTCCAAGAGCAGAGGGAGGACAGACACACGCAAACATTTCGTGTATTTCCGGAATTGAAAGATCTTAGAATTTCATTTGATCTGAAAAATGAAAAGATCCTTTCTTTCTTTCCTTTCAAGATTCGTCGAATTAACAAACGAAAAAGTTAACTTTCAATCCAAAGGAAAGGTGGTCTTATTAAAATTCAACGTGACTCGCTTGCTTTGGCTTAGAATGCAATTAACGAAACATTGTTGAATTAAAATTCTTATAACGTATCTTGAAAGAGGGAAAGGACAAAGATTCCTCATGGACTTTGAGAAAAGGACTCGTGCTAAAATTTCAAGGACAACTTCTTTCTCTCCTCTCAAGGATCTACGTTTCAAAACTGAACTATTCTTTGTAAATTTCTTCTCTTTTGTTTTTTTTTTTTTTTTTTTTTTTTTTTTTCAAATAAATATCTAAATCGGTTATCACAGAGTGATATATAATAGGGCATTGTCAATACTACTATGATTTTATTAACTGCGATACGAACCAAATGATATACGTCAGAATATCGATTCAACTCAATTAAAGAGAAACGTCAATGATCGCTAATACAATACGTTCGTCACGTGCACGTTTACTCTAAACGAAAAACTCATAGAGGAGGAGACAGAGATAATATACACATATGCATGCATGTATGTATATACATACATATATACAAGTGGTTTTTTTTTTTTTTTTTTTTTTTTTTTTTTTTTTTTTTTTTTTTTTTTTTTTTTTTTTTTAACTATAAATGAATGAACGTGAATGTAAATCAGATTCCGTTATGTTTTTCTAACTACGTATAGAAATGCATATAAAATATTTCGCGTGGAGGAAAATAATGAGCAATGTAAGAAAAACAATGTACCGTGCCAAAGAAACTTCTTCCCATTCACGATCTAATTCTATTTACTCGGCTTACGAATTAATGAGTGATATGTATAAACTTGACGTAACTATGATAGTAGTATTTCAACAAACAACACATATATACAGAAGAAACATCTGTAATTAAAACACGTTTCTCGTGGTTACAAGCTAGTGACGAATTCTCGAATCGGCTCGACGAAAACCCGATAATCGTTGTTAGACATCGTCGAACTCGAAAAAAAGAGAAGAAAAGAGAAGAAAAGAGAAGAAAAGAGAAGAAAAAAGAAGGAATAGGTAGGAGGTAGCAGGATGTTCCTATCGAATTCTTGGTCTCCCTTTCTCTCGGTGAGACGGCTCTACACAAAATCGATATTCCTTCTGCCGTGGAATCACGCGAGATTACTATCCTATCCCGAATTGCCGTGGAAAAAAAAGAAATAAAATGAAGAAAGGTAAAAGAAAAAAAAAAGAAAAAGGATTTATCACACATGTTTGTAATAAAAACATAATTGTTCAAATTCGAAATAAATGTTTCTCTCTCTCTCTCTCTCTCTCTCTCTCTCTCTCTCTCTCTCACACGCCCACACGAAATAAATTTGGGCAGCATGTAAGTGCAGCACGTGTAAATGTGGGATCCACAAAATGCATAGATTAAATAGAAATAAAAATAGAGAATAAGGAATAAATAGAAGGAGTAGCAACAACGGTTGTTGTCTCGTCGAAAGTATATAGCGTTTTCATTGGCGCTTCGTCGTTGCATGCTACGACTTGTTTCTACCCAATAAACACATATACGTCCCACACACATCGAGCAACAGCCAGACACACATGTACACATTTATTATAGAAAAGAAGGTTATGCGATGAAGAACCGCGAACGCACACTGTTAAAAGAACGTTAGACGGCGTTGAGGCTAGTCTAGCCGGATCCGGGACCGAGTTCATTTCACTTTGCAGTCATCAGGTTCTCCTGAGTCACTCGAGCCGGCGAGTTGACTCCGAGCAGACAGGTTGCTACCTGCCCTCGAACCTTCTTCTCCTTCTTATGCGTATTTATGCGTGTGAAAGAACATCTCTCCTTCCTCTTCTATCTTTATTTCTCTCATCCAACTCTCTCGCGAAGACTTGCCAAGCTTCGGTTTTTCTTTCTGTTCTATGTGAGAACACCTTCGCCATCCTCTACTCCTTCTGCTTCTCTCTCAATATACGATCCGCTCATTTGCCAAATCGCTTTAAACTACGCAAAACAGAAAGTACAATAAAATGTATAACTTTATATACGCTGTGTTGTATTATTTATTATACAACGATCATCTTTTTTTTTTCTCTCATTCACTTCTGTTCTAGATCATTTTTAAGGACATTTATTTTAAATAAAATCCAAAATTCAACATCAATCAAATCGCATTCGTTCTTTGCCACTAAAATTGAACAATATTTTGGAAAGGGAGTTAACTAGCTTTGGCTTGCGAACGGATCATATAGATCTTTTTCTGTTTATTTCTCTCTTCTACCTGGCAGACACGCGCTTGAACACGCCAACGTTCCGGGGCGCCGAACCGGTCGTAGTTCAAACTCGGAAAATAGACTATATACTAATGCAAGGCTTGCCTGCCTGCAGCTCGATTTGGAAAGCTGTCGACAAAAGAAATGAAAAGTCAGCTGGTAACCCGATGTGAATCAGCTGACCGAAAACCGGGCTGACGGGGAGACGATATTCCTTCCAGAATGACAATACAATGAAGGAGTTTTTCCAAAATCTATTTTCTTCAGAAGAGTTTTAAATTCTACGTTTGTTTAATTTAACACGTGGATACAATGAATAAAAATGAATGTATATATTTTGATACATTATTTAAGATTTCATAAAATCTAAATTTGAGAGAACAAAAAAATTTCCAAGAAAATGTACAGCAGATCTAAGAATTTATGTCCGATTTTGATTAGATATCACAGATAAGATAAGATCTTAAGTATCAATGAATAAAATAGATTTTCAAGAAATTTTCTACGAGTCAAACTTCAATAATAAAGAAATAAAAAAAATCAAGAGAAGGAAGGGTAAAGGACGTCTCTAACACAAAGCGAGTATTCGATGAATTTTGTGACCGTGGGAAGATCAAGTTGAAAAGCATGATATCGACTTAAAAGCCCCTTTAGTATCGCATAGAACCGAAACGGTGACGGCCGGAAGGTCGATCTTACGTGCACCAAACTCACTCAGCTTACTCGCTCGTTTGCTTGCCGCCTGCTTGTTTGCTGGTTCTACGGGTTTGGAATTTCGTACTTCCTGTGTCCCCTTTCGTTCGTATATCGAGGTTCCGTTCGCTCCTAAATATACAACTGTTATTTCCGAAAGGAAGCATACGGACGATGGTGGTTGGCTGAGAGGCATCGATTTGTAAAAACTTCTGAATCGTAAATATAATACATAATATCAGCTCGCTTACGATTACATTAGCAATGTAAAAGTAGCTATACCATACAGAGTCAAATATGCTATCGAGTCAATATATACTATCGATATTTATAAGCGACTTTATACGAATTGAGAGTACGATAAAGGATAATTTACATAGATTTATAAGATGTCGATAATGATCAATTAACGTTATCGATCTATCTATCGAATTAAACTATCGATCATTTCCTTACTTGTGTAACATCTTCCTACATTATTCGATTATACTTTCCAATACGTATTTACGATTTTATGAAGCTTGTAATTATTAAGCTATGTAATGAAATTTTGATTTGACCGATAAACGCAAATCGATTTAACAAGTAACACTCGTTATATCGACGATAAAGTAATAAATAAGAATCGATAAAAAAAAAAAAAAAGTATATCTTTGCAGTTTAACTTTATGACGTTACATAGTTTTACGCGAAAGGTAAACAAAACGCTTACTTACGTAAGTTCATGACCTATTATTAGCTGACGAAACTTTTCAAGTACCATAGTAAGGAAAAGACAATGAATAGAAAGTTTCACAAGTTATGTTGTATTATGATAGACATAATTTATATGTCGAGGAATTAATAACACATAATTGTAAGTAAATGCATCCATATTATACTACTTCAATTTTAATTTTAAATCTTTCTGCCTATCCTATGAAAAATAGTTTGAGTTTTTTCATTAGAAATAATTTCTAAATCTAAACTTTATTATCATAAATCATAGGCTCGTGTACATACGTATGTAACATAAGTAGAATGGGTCATTTGCCCTTGGTAAATGCATTTACGACCCACGAATGTGACAATGCACCCCAAAGAAATTGGTAATAAATTAATAATGCACGCATATGTATATAACAACGTTAGTGGCTGGCACACGTTCGTCCTATCCTCGCCAAGCCCTTCTCCCGCGAGAATGCTTATAGATATTATTAGTTATCATTTGTCTAACTTCTTCGTTAACAAGTAAAAAAAAATAAAAAAGAAAATATTTACTTTTCATTATAACGAATAATATAATAATCAGTATCATAGTGCAAACGAACGAACAAATCGAATCCTTTTGATTTCATAAAACCATATAAATGAAATCTTTTGATTTTTAAGTACCTATAGATATCGATCCGAATGAAAAGGGTTCAAAGACCATAAAGAATTTCTCCAAAGAAAAAATAAATATAACAATGGAATGTTTTTTTGCGAAGTGCATTTTCTAGATGAACGAGAATCGCTTAATCCGATTTGACGAGAAGAAAAAAAGAAAGAAACGTATTGATTCCAATACAGTACTCGTAACTCCAAGATATTTCACAAGAGTTGGACTATCTTATGTTAAAGAAATTCTAGCTTGGAGGAATTCATCTTTTTTTTTCTTCTTCTCTCCTTTCAAACGAAACGAAACGAAACGAAAGATCCGTTGTGTGTAAGTACATCGTAGGAAGGTTGGTTGGTTGGTCATCTAACCGGATGATAAGTATAACTGTGCTATGTCTACGAAAAAAGAATGTTTCACAGAACACGATGTTCAACATCCATAAAACACGCTTTAATTTCGAACTTTTTTCTTCGAATTCACTGATTCCTTCACAAAATATAACTTCAAATCGATACTTTCTACTTTCAATATTGAACTAATTCGTCAGTTTCACTTTCAAAACCGATCAAATGCATGATTCGAAAAGTGTAACTACAGAGAAGAGTTCGTATTAATAAAAATGCATTCGGATTTGTTGGTCTGTAAACTAAATTCGTTGAAAGAGTTTCGTAAACTCATTGAACTAAAAAAATTAGATGAAGCTAATTCACACCTCGGTACTAGAGATTTTTTCTTTTTTTGTAGAAGCAATCAGCAAAATTTTCCATCTTATAATTACTCGACTTTGATAGACATCGTTTACGTAGAAAACAAATAAAACAAAAAAATGAAGATATGATTTGTATATAGGTCATGCACCAACGGATCAGCTTGATACAAAACAATATTCTATAACTGTTGTTCTAGGAGCCCGAGACAATTTTTTGTTTATTTAATTCCATTTTGCATGTTATATAACATTGGCCGTGTATTCGTTATTATCGTGGACTCTCTCTCTCACCATGAGTGAACTCAGCGCGACACCCTCCTAAGCGTTCACATTCAAATGATAAAAAAAAAAAAAGAAAAAAAAATCGAATTGTTAATTGTAATTATGTATTTGGTTGATATAATCGATGAAAACAAAAGGAGAACAAAAAGATCGATATGAAATTGACGAAACGACAAATCTTTGTTATTTACTATGTTTAATGACAATTAAACTAAATCATTCACAGTTAAGAACAGGTAAAATATAATCATTATTAGCAAGTATAATAAATTTATGCGAGTTAAATAAGGAATACGTTCACACACACATATGTGTAAACATATATATTTTTATGTTTATTATATTATATATTAATTCATGTATTTATAATATTATATATCCATATATTCATTTCTTATAATTATAATTTATTAATAAAAAACAATAAGTACTATTTTGCTTTCTATATCAATCTTAAATGTTTTTATGACAAGAACTAATTTTTATCGTCAATTAGACTCCGCAAATGAAGTTTGGATTAGTTGTGTTTGTACGACTCGTAGAAATTAAAATCTTAATTATCAATGATCGCAAGTGCAAAGAGGCAAAGTAACGATAAGGATTTGCAAAACATCGTTGCGTTTGCTAATAATTCTAAAATGTGATAAGTCAGAAATATGTATTTACTGACATAACTGTGGATGTAAATACTTGCAATACAAAAATTACATTTATTATTTCATTTACGAATTCACGATGGCGACGTTGTCGCCAACACATAATTTCGTTCTCTGATTACTTCTTTTTTTATAAATGAAGACAATAATTATGCGTTTATGTTGTATATGTAAAAGAATTTGATTTATTGTTAGACAAGAGAAAAGAAGTAACAGAAAAATAATTTCATTCTCAAAAGTTCTTTACGTGTTTGTGTTCTCGATATGCTGTCAGAAAAGTAAATATCTTGTACATCCAATGATATCCAAGAATATTTAAGTTCGAAAGTATCCTAAAATAATTTCACGCGTATGACGAAATCCATTTGCAAATCGAACGTTCCAATATTGAAATTAGCGTCTTGCTAAAGTATACAGGAGCATATTCGCGTACTTGTACAAGCTGAAAATTCAAAGTATCCCCAAAGAGAATTAGACGACAGACCGAGTGAAAGCTTTTTCGATGAAATATATTCGAATGTTCTTTGATAAGTAATTGTCATGTCGAAGTTTCATTTGCATAGTCTGGATTACATTGCGATTGAATATGTTATATTCTATTTAAAATGTTTTAACGAAACACTGTAATATGTCTGTTACTTTTTACCAGAGATAAAAAATAATCGTTTACTATATGCAATCTGCTCGTGGATAAGATAGAAGCTTTCTTTGTAGGGGAAGTATAATTATAAAGAAGAGTTTAATCTCCTGTGTAAATATATACTTCATACCGATCGCGAACAGAGCTACTTTTGTTCCGAATCGGGAAACATTGTTGAAAGTGTAATATATACAATTGACGGAGTTAATAATTTACATTATTTACAAAGAAATTTCAATACATCCCCAAATATATATATATATATATATATATATGTATATACGTATTATATATATCAATATACATTACAAGCATAAACATAAATATAAAAAGGCGAAACGGAAAAGAAGGGACATACTCAATTCGTAATACATACTCATTCGAAAGGCGAGGCTGGCGGTAAGATGGGAAGAAACGGAAGAAAAGTGCATATAGAAGAGATTAGCCAGGTGTTTCGGTTAGATTCGCAA
Organism: Polistes canadensis; assembly: GCF_001313835.1. NCBI lineage: Eukaryota > Metazoa > Arthropoda > Insecta > Hymenoptera > Vespidae > Polistes > Polistes canadensis. The sequence continues at coordinate 106,710 of NW_014569701.1, read as the reverse complement.
AAGAACCCGTACCGACTCGACGCGCTCGCCTGGCTCCATTTTGTTTTATCGACGACGTCCCACCGGTAAATGACCCACTTTTAAGGCGCGTTTCTAACGAGACAGCACTTCCCCTTAGTTATGATCACTACATTTTCTCTATCTCTTCGATTATTTTATTACTCGAGTTAACGAAACATCAAAAGATCGATCGAAAAGAAAAATCAAGTTACTCGTCAACTCTAATAACATGTATATAATAATGATAGTACATAATAATAATAATAATTATAATTATAATAATAATAGATAATATATAATAAAAATATGAATAATAAAAATAAGACTCACCAAGTCGAAGTTCCCCGAAGTTACCACAGCCAATTTTCTTGCCGACCCGAAAGTTCGGGCCGACCATCAGGACAGCGGACGAAGAGGTGACACTATGCCTCGAAGAATGGACGTTGGACCTCGTGGCGTTTCCACTACCACGGGAGGCCCTTTTCGCCGCGTCCTGCTGATCGCGATCGGACCCACGGCCAAGCTCCTTCTCGCGGCCATCCCTGCCGTCTCTCTTCTGCATCCTGACAGGACAACGATTCAACGATAATTATCTATCTTCGAATGTTCTTTCACACTTATCTCCCCTTTATATTACTAAATTGACCAAGAAAAAAATAAACAGAGAGAGAGAGAGAGAGAGAGAAATTCTAACTCTTTCTCTCTCCGTCTTTCTTCCTTTCTTTATTTCGATCTGCCCTCTTTCTACGTCTATATACACGTAATACATATATATTTATAAATATGTGTTGTGCGAACGCGTATACGTATACAAGAATATATGTTTTCTTTCTCTCTCTCTCTCTCTCTCTCTCTCTCTCTCTCTCTCTCTCTCTCTCTCTCTCTCTCTCTC